>NC_084736.1:82434784-82542284 GCF_033978785.1 Entelurus aequoreus
GAGGACAAATTTCACCACATCTAAGTGTGTGTGTGACAATCATTGGTACTTTAATCTTAATCTTAATATATATATATATTTTATTATACATATAAATAAAATAAATACTTGAATTTCAGTGTTCTGGAGGCTATCCAGTAGATGGCAGTATTGTCCTGTTTAAGAGTGTCACAACATTGCTGTTTACGGCAGACAAACTGCTTTACGGTAGACTAAACGTGACTGCTGTTGTTGTGTGTTGTTACCGCGCTGGGAGGACGTTAATGAAACTGCCTAACAATAAACCCACATAAGAAACCAAGAACTCGCCCTCCATCATTCTGACGTCATTGGGCAGGCAAGCTGTTTATATTGTGGGAAAGCGGACGTGAAAACAGGCTGTCTCCACTCAGGTCCGCATTGAGCTGGAGGGGGTGTGGCCTCCAGCTCCGGCTGTATACCGGGAGTTTGTCGGGAGAGAATTTCTGCCAGGAGGTTATCGGGAGAGGCGCTGAATACCGGGAGTCTCCCGCTAAAAACGGGAGGGTTGGCAAGTATGCTCAATGGTTGTGAACGATATGCAAAATTCCAAAAGAAGTGCAGTTCCCCTTTAAGATCAGGATGCAAAGAGCAATAAAATGAACCCAACTTTAACGACGGCGGTTTTATCACAGCAATGATAATGCTAATGATATTTTTTAAAACACATTCAACCACACAGCCTTGTATGATTAAGCACCAAACATTTCTAACCCACAAAATTTCCGTTTTTAAAACAAGTGACTTATTTCCCCCCTCCCCTCATCATAAAAAATATGTTATTATCCTGTTGGATCGAATCCGTCACTCTTTACAGTAAATGACTATTTCTTCATTGTTTCATACTTGTTCCATATTTTAACTTTGTACATGCGTTTGGGATAAACATTCCCTGGTCAGATGAAATAAATGACGAAAAAGGCACACGATTGCTCCTCCCCAGTGTGAGCAATGCTGTTCAAACAGAACCAGCTGAACCTCCCGATGAGACAATAAAGAGCTCCTATGAAGCCTATTCTCAGGGCATTGAAATGAGTTTCTGTTCCGATTGTCTTAGAAGACGGTTCTGCCTCTAAGCAGATGGTCCAAATGGGATCACCTCGTCCTCGCAGAGCAGATGACCAGATCCTAAGAAGCCTATTCTCAGGGCATTGAAATGAGTTTCTGTTCCGATTGTCTTAGAAGACGGTTCTGCCTCTAAGCAGATGGTCCTAATGGGATCACCTCGTCCTCGCAGAGCAGATGACCAGATCCTAAGTATGTATCACCAGCACCAGACTCCAGCCGTCCTATCCAAGTCTGTAGTCGTGATCTGACAAACCTAGGAATGATGTTCAAAACCGGTTCTCCCGATTGTTCGATAAGAAAAGAACCGATTCCATGGATTCAAATCCCTTTTTGAGAAACGGTTCCCATTATCGAAGCCACTATAGTAAAGAAAAAGATTAGGTTCTTTATTCGAATCCCATGTCACACAGGAAATGACGTAGCTCAGTCATTCGGCGGCAGATTCAGGAGCAGTGGACCGGGAGAAAAACGCTCCAAGGCATGACTTCACTTTACTAAGAAATACGACGAGGAAACGGCTATCTGCGATTATTGCCAGGCTTGGCTTTCCTGTAAGGGGAGCAGTACAAGAAACATGTTGAAACATGTTCAGGCCGTACATAACCTGAAGGTTCGAAAAAGGTGTCGTGGAGAAGCAGCGACAGAGATGACGAAGCACGCCCCTCTTCCTCTGCTTCAACCTGCAGTCCCAGTGATAGTGCCGGTGAGTAACTCACGTTAACTGTTGCCGGTTCATTTCCATATCTGCTCACTTGTAGCCTTTAGGCTAAAATAATGTTACCTCTTATGTCAACCAGGACTGCAGTAATGTTAGAGAGACTAACGTTACCTAGGCATAGTCAGTGGCTAACGGTAACGTTAACGTTAGCCTTTTAGTATGTGTCTGATAACGTTAACGGTATCTTGCAGCCTACACCGCTCCAGAGTTTGCAGGTCTGTCTAATAAACTAGTGCTTGCAAGATGTGAATGAAGATAATGTTAACGTTATCCTATTTCAGATGATGACATTCACGACAGCCAGAGTGACAAGAGCTGTGTTTGCTCTGTTTATTTGATTTGATTGATTTTTTCCCCCCATATACAACTACTGTACCTATCTGGATTCGATAAAAGAATCGATAAGGAATCGGTTCGATAAGAGGATTCGATACTGGGATCGAAATCGATAATTTCTTAAAGGCCTACTGAAATGATTTTTTTTTATTTAAACGGGGATAGCAGATCCATTCTATGTGTCATACTTGATCATTTCGCGATATTGCCATATTTTTGCTGAAAGGATTTAGTATAGAACAACGACGATAAAGTTCGCACGTTTTGGTCTCTGATAAAAAAAAAGCCTTGCCTGTACCGGAAGTAGCGTGACGACACCGGAGGAAGGGCTGCTCACATTTCCCTATTGTTTACACCAGCAGCGAGAGAGATTCGGACCGAGAAAGCGACGATTACCCCATTAATTTGAGCCAGGATGAAAGATTCGTGGATGAGGAACGTGAGAGTGAAGGACTAGAGTGCAGTGCAGGACGTATCTTTTTTCGCTCTGACCGTAACTTAGGTACAAGCTGGCTCATTGGATTCCACACTCTCTCCTTTTTCTGTTGTGGATCACGGATTTGTATTTTAAACCACCTCGGATACTATATCCTCTTGAAAATGAGTGTCGAGAACGCGAAATGGACATTCACAGTGACTTTTTTCTCCACGACAATACATCGGTGAAGCACTTTAGCTACTGAGCTAACGTGATAGCATCGGGCTTTACTGCATATAGAAACAAAACAAATAAGTCCCTGACTGGAAGGATAGACAGAAGATCAACAATACTACCAAACTCTGGACATGTAACTACACGGATAATGCTTTCCAGCTTGGCGAAGCTTAGCAATGCTGTTGCTAACGACGCCATTGAAGCTAACTTAGCAACGGAACCTCGACAGAGCTATGCTAAAAACATTAGCTCTGCACCTACGCCAGCTCTCACCTGCTCATCACGACTCGTGCTCACCTGCGTTCCAGCGATCGACGGTACGACAAAGGACTTCACCCGATCACCGATGCGGTCGGCGGCCCGGAGACGGAGGAAGTCAAGGTGAGGTCGTTCGGCTAGCGCGTCTGCTATCCTCAAAGTCCTCCTGGTTGTGTTGCTGTAGTCCGCCGCTAATACACCGATCCCACTTACAACTTTCTTCTTTGCAGTCTCTATTGTTCATTAAACAAATTGCAAAAGATTCACCAACACAGATGTCCAGAATACTGTGGAATTTTGAGATGAAAACAGAGCTTTTTGTATCGGATTCAATGGGCTCCGAATACTTCCGCTTCAACCGTTGACGTCACGCGCAAACGTCATCATACCTAGACGTTTTCAACCGGAAGTTTCCCGGGAAATTTAAAATTGCACTTTATAAGTTAACCCGGCCGTATTGGCATGTGTTGCAATGTTACGATTTCATCATTGATATATAAACTATCAGACTGCGTGGTCGCTAGTAGTGGCTTTCAGTAGGCCTTTAACAAACATCATCCCTAGACAAACCTGCTCGGACAATCCCAACAGTCCAATTGCAACGGCTTCAATGCCCTGAGAATGCAATGACAATATTCACAGGCATCGTTAAAGCCTATTATGTATCATACAGTACCAGAGTAGTACAACATGGCAGATGAATTCAAAAAATAATCATTTGGATGTGTTGCATTACAATTTACAACTACGTTATGCAATTTTCTCATTAAAATAACCACACAGAATGGAACACACGCGGTCATTTACCAACAACAGGTAGCTTTACAATAGAAATGAAATCATTTTCAATTTCACTTATGCATCTTTGTACATTTATTTCTACATATAGAGCTCCAGTTCCAAATGTGGGCCTCCTCAACGGTTTAGTCAGAGATCCGCACGAGTGGATCGTGTTCATGTTCTCAAAGCTTCAATGTCGGAATGCTCTGTGGCCGCCGAGGCAAAGTCCGGTAGTGCAGTGATGTCACACACCTGCTCCGCGCGACCCGACCTTTGGATTTCTTCCTCCGGATTTAGTGTCTGGGATGTTTAATCCAGTTTCTTATGATCCACTTCTGAGCTGAGCATCTCTGCATCACCAAGCGAAGACCAAAGTTGGCATCTTTGGACATTTCCACTTCCAAGCATCGACCTGTGTCCCGACTGATGATCGGACCGTTCTGTGGTTCAAGAAACAACAATTAAAAACATATACTTAGACTTTAGTCTTGGGTATGACGTTAAACTACATCCAGGCATGAGATGGGAGGTTGTGTGTGGGGTTAGTGAGTCCCAACTAACGTCTATAAAATGCACACAAAGAACCGTTTGCACCTTCTCTTGTGACTGGCGGGCGGTCAGCGCCATAAAGCTGAGCGGGTGCCTGGGTAATTGGGGCGCGGACAACCAACAGGACAGACTAAGTTCAACAGCCCAGTAAGGCAATTAGTCTAGGACAGGGGTCAGCAACCTTTTTGAAAGCAAGAGCTACTTCTTGGGTACTGATTAATGCGAAGGGCTACCAGTTTGATACACACTTAAATAAATTGCCAGAAATAGCCAATTTGCTCAATTTACCTTTAACTCTGTTATTATTAATAATTAATGATATTTACACTTAATTGAACGGTTTAAAAGAAGAGAAAACCCCCCAAAAAATGACAATTCAATTTTGAAACATAGTTTATCTTCAATTTCGACTCTTTAAAATTCTAAATTCAACCGAAAAAAAGAAGAGAAAAATTTAAAAAAAGAATTGATGGAACATCATTGGTAATTTTTCCTGATTAAGATTAATTTTAGAATTTTGATGACATGTTTTAAATAGGTTAAAATCCAATCCACACTTTGTTAGAATATATAACAAATTGGACCAAGCTATATTTCTAACAAAGACAAATCATTATTACTTCTATATTTTCCAGAACAAAAATTTTAAAAGAAATTCAAAATACTTTGAAATAACATTTAAATTTGATTCTACAGATTTTCTAGATTTGCCAGAATACTTTTTTTGAATTTTAATCATAATAAGTTTGAAGAAATATTTCACAAATATTCTTCGTCAAAAAAAAAGAAGCTAAAATGAAGAATTAAATTAAAATGTATTTATTATTCTTTACAATAAAAACAATTTTTTTTACTTGAACATTGATTTAAATTGTCAGGAAAGAAGAGGAAGGAATTCAAAAGGTAAAAAGGTACAGTATATGTGTTTAAAAATCCTAAAATCATTTTTAAGGTTGTATTTTTTCTCTAAAATTGTCTTTCTGAAAGTTATAAGAAGCAAAGTAAAAAAATTAATGAATTTTTTTAAACAAAAGAAGACCAAGTCTTTAAAATATTTTCTTGGATTTTCAAATTCTATTTGAGTTTTGTCTCTCTTAGAATTAAAAATGTCGAGCAAAGCGAGACCAGCTTGCTAGTAAATAAATACAACTTAAAAAATAGAGGCAGCTCACTGGTAAGTGCTGCTATTTGAGCTATTTTTAGAACAGGCCAGCGGGCTACTCATCTGGTCCTTACGGGCGACCTGGTGCCCGCGGGCACTGCGTTGGTGACCCCTGATTTAAGGGTTCGAGTCCTGGTTCCTGCAGGTAATACAAATGTAAAATCTTACACCGCACATGGTAAACATCTTTTATTTTACCTGTGTGAAGTCCCAAAGCCTCTGAGAAACCCTGGAAACGGCATCACATTTTTTCAAGCTGGGAACGCGCCCTCTGCCATCATCAACAAGGCATTTCGTGTCAGGCAGGAAGGTGGTCGATCCCAGGGGTCCGAGCTGGAGAAGCCCGTCAGTTGAGTATCGGGCAAGCTGGAACGGAAAGATAAGAATTGTGTTTCATTACATACGTTCCAGTCATTTTTCTCTTACACCAGTCACAGCAGGGAAAAAGCAAATTTTGGTCAGAAACATGACACGGAAACAGCAAGAGAAATGGAAAAGGAGTGACCGAGATTTGTATAAAGTCCAAATATCAATCACTTGTTCATTTGTTTATTGTCTGTTGGTGATCATAACATATGATTATATCATGCAGTCAATAGTGAAGAAGAAACCTAAATCATTCACTTGGTTGACCGTTTCAGGGCTAGTAAATGAAGCACGAGATGCATGTCGACAACTAATGGCTACCAATGGACTCCAAGTACAAACCCCGTTTCCATATGAGTTGGGGAATTGTGTTAGATGTAAATATAATCGGAATACAATGATTTGCAAATCATTTTCAAGCCATATTCAGTTGAATATGCTACAAAGACAACATATTTCATGTTCAAACTGATAATAATCAAATAATAATCATTAACTTTAGAATTTGATGGCAGCAACACGTGACAAAGAAGTTGGGAAAGGTGGCAATAAATACTGATAAAGTTGAGGAATGCTCATCAAACACTTATTTGGAACATCCCACAGGTGAACAGGCTAATTGGGAACAGGTGGGCGCCATGATTGGGTATAAAAGTAGATTCCATGAAATGCTCAGTCATTCACAAACAAGGATGGGGCGAGGGTCACCACTTTGTCAACAAATGCCTGAGCAAATTGTTGAACAGTTTAAGAACAACCTTTCTCAAGCAGCTATTGCAAGGAATTTAGGGATTTCACCATCTACGCTCCGTAATATCATCAAAGGGTTCAGAGAATCTGGAGAAATCACTGCACGTAAGCAGCTAAGCCTGTGACCTTCCATCCCTCAGGCTGTACTGCATCAACAAGCCACATCAGTGTGTAAAGGATATCACCACATGGGCTCAGGAACACTTCAGAAACCCACTGTCAGTAACTACAGTTGGTCGCTACATCTGTAAGTGCAAGTTAAAACTCTCCTATGCAAGGCGAAAACCGTTTATCAACAACACCCAGAAACGCCGTCGGCTTCGCTGGGCCTGAGCTCATCTAAGATGGACTGATACAAAGTGGAAAAGTGTTCTGTGGTCTGACGAGTCCACATTTCAAATTGTTTTTGGAAACTGTGGACGTCGTGTCCTCTGGAACAAAGAGGAAAAGAACCATCCGGATTGATATAGGCACAAAGTGTAAAAGCCAGCATGTGTGATGGTATGGGGGTGTATTAGTGCCCAAGACATGGGTAACTTACACATCTGTGAAGGCACCATTAATGCTGAAAGGTACATACAGCTTTTGGAGCAACATATGTTACAACAAATGGACGCCCCTGCTTATTTCAGCAAGACAATGCCAAGCCACGTGTTACATCAACGTGGCTTCATAGTAAAAGACTGCGGGTACTAGACTGGCCTGCCTGTAGTCCAGACCTGTCTCCCATTGAAAATGTATGAAGCCTAAAATAGCAGAAGGGAGACCCCCGGACTGTTGAACAACTTAAGCTGTAAATCAAGCAAGAATGGGAAATAATTCCACCTGAGAAGCTTCAAAAATGTGTCTCCTCACTTCCCAAACCTTTACTGAGTGTTGTTAAAAGGAAAGGCCATGTAACACAGTGGTGAACATGCCCTTTCCCAACTACTTTGGCACGTGTCGCAGCCATGAAATTCCAAGTTAATGATTATTTGCGAAAAAAAAGTTTATGATTTTGAACATGAAATATGTTGTCTTTGTAGCATATTCAACTGAATATGGCTTGAAAAGGATTTGCAAATCATTGTATTCCGTTTATATTTACATCTAACACAATTTCCCAACTCATATGGAAACGGGGTTTGTATTGCTCTATTGCATCTATCTCTTTCAATTTCTATTCTGTCTATTTGTATGTGTGTTTGACTTTCCCTTCTACTGTTACCAAACAGCATTATTTTAGTTTTACTGAGATTTAAGGATAGTCAAACCATCTTTTTAATTTGTTTATTTCTTTTGTTATTATTTGTATTAGTTGTCTCTTGTTGACTAGTCGATATTATAATAGTTAATAATAAAACAAGACGTGTTGGTCCTCACCCGCGTGGCACTACAGATAAGAGAAACTAGCGTGGTGCAACAATGTGCAATACTGTCAACACTGTCAACAATACTGTTTGTTTGATGCACAACGTTGGATGAATGAGAGCTTCATTGTCATGTAGGTTCCACTTGTGACATGCATGACCGCTCCGTCTTCAATCCATCCCATGAAAGGCCCAGTGATGTGATGTCTCCATTACACAACCATACAGTAGAGATTGCGTTTATTATGATATGCCAACAATATGGAGATGCCAGCTCTCGCTTTCATCTGGCAAAACACGGGCAGTCCCTACAAGTGGTGTAATGGAGCTGGAATATTAAAAGGGAAACTGTGCTTTTTTTATTTTTATTTTTGCCCATCATTCACAATCATTATGAGAGACAAGAACACGGGTCTTTTTTTTGGAGGGCCTGTTTAAAGATGATAAAAAACACTTTCAAGATGAGGGTGACGGGAGCCACTGTTGGAGCCTTCAAAGCTCTTTAAACTATTTCAAAAACCTCCAAAGTTTTATATACACGCTGCAAGTTTATACATATAATTTAGTAACAGACACGATCATAACAACGTGTTCAATATTTACCGTATTTTGACCATTTTAATCAATAGCCATGACTTGCCATGAATTTACCATGAATTGATTAACATGGATCCCAACTTAAACAAGTTGAAAAACTTATTCGGGTGTTACCATTTAGTGGTCAATTATTAAATTTATTATCAATTACTATTAAAATTATTAAAATTCTTAAATTATTCTTAAATTCTTATATTAAAATTCTTAAAATTAATATAAATTATTTTTCATTATTAAAACGTATTCGGGTGTTACCATTTGTGGTAAATTATTAAAATTATTATCAATTATTATTACAATTATAAACATTCTTAAATTATTCTTAAATTAAAATTATTAAAATTATTATCAATTATTTTTAATTATTAAAACTTATACGGGTGTTACTATTTAGTGGTCAACTATTTAAATTGTTATCAACTATTATTAAAATGATTAAAATTCTTAAATTATTCTTAAATTCTTAAATTAAAATTATTACAATTATTATCAATTATTTTTATTTATTAAAACTTATTCGGGGGTTACCATTTAGTGGTCAATTATTAAAATTATTATCAATTATTATTAAAATGATAAAAATTCTTAAATTATTCTTAAATTAAAATGATTAAAATTATTATTTTTAATTATTAAAACGTATTCTGGTGTTACTATTTAGTGGTCAACTATTTAAATCATTATCAACTATTATTAAAATGATTAAAATTCTTAAAATATTCTTAAATTCTTAAATTAAATTATTACAATTATTATCAATTATTTTTAATTATTAAAACGTATTCGGGGTTTACCATTTAGTGGTCAATTATTAACATTATTATCAATTATTATTAAAATTATAAAAATTCTTAAATTATTCTTATATTAAAATTATTACAATTATTATCAATTATTTTTAATTATTAAAACGTATTCGGGTGTTACCATTTAGTGGTCAATTATTAAAATTATTAGCAATTATTATTAAAATTATTACAATTCTTAAATTATTCTTAAATTCTTAAATTAAAATTTTAAAACTAATATCAATTATTTTTAATTATTAAAACGTATTCGGGTGTTAACATTTAGTGGTCAATTATTAAAATTATTAGCAATTATTATTAAAATTATTAAAATTATTAAATTATTCTTAAATTCTTAAATTAAAATTTTAAAACTATTATCAATTATTTTTAATTATTAAAACTTATTCGGGTGTTACCATTTAGTGGTCAATTATTAAAATTATTATCAATTATTATTAAAATGATAAACATTCTTAAATTAAAATTATTACAATTATCAAAATTATTAAAATAATTATCAATTATTTTTAATTATTAAAACTTATTCGGGTGTTACCATTTAGTGGTCAATTATTAAAATTATTATCAATTATTATTAAAATTATTAAAATTATTAAATTGTTCTTAAATTCTTAAATTAAAATTATTGAAATTGTTATCAATTATTTTTAATTATTAAAACTTATTCGGGTGTTACCATTTAGTGGTCAATTGTACGGTATATGTACTGTACTGTGCAATCTACTTCAATCAATCAGCAGGATCATGCTAATCTGGCGCATTTATTCAGTTTCCATAGCGGCACAAGTCCGACTTCAGGCATCTACTGTGGGTTCCTACTTCCGCAAACAAACACGGAGGTGTGTTCTAATTATGGCACACTTGGTAATAGGCAAGGGGGACGGTGTGGCGCTGTTGGGAGAGTGGCCGTGCCAGCAACCTGAGGGTTCCCGGTTTGATCCCCACCTTCTACCAACCTCGTCACATCCGTTGTGTCCTTGAGCAAGACACTTCACCCTTGTTCCTGATGGGTGGTGGTTAGGGCCTTGCATGGCAGCTCCCGCCATCAGTGTGTGAATGTGTGTGTGAATGGGTGAATGTGGAAATAGTGTCAAAGCGCTTTGAGTACCGTGAAGGTAGAACACCCCCCCCCCCCCCAACCCCCAAATAATCACATTTTTACAAAAAAGTGCCAACAATGTCAGTTTCAAATGACCATAATATGAAATTAAATAAACATATAACCTGTCATCAGGGCCGGCCCGTGGCATAGGCCGTATAGGCAAATGCTAAGGGCGCCGTCCATCAGGGGGCGCCACACCAGTGCCACAAATGTTGGAGAAAAAAAAAAAAAGGTGGTACTATTATTTCTAAATACAAAAAATTATCCCACGTTAATTAAAATGCAAAGTAAAGCCTATTTAATAGAAATATTATTTGTTACAACCTTACGCCCCCCCCCCGCACGGTGTGCCCCCTTCCTTCCCGTATCATGACTCTTTTTGGACGTCACCACATCAAAAAATCAACACAAGATGTCAAAACGGCCAAAACTGTCAGGTGCCCGGGGAAGAAAAAAGAGAAAAGAGGAGGAGAAACGAGAAAAAGACAGAGGTAGCAGGTAGGTAACGTTAGCCTACATGAAATTATTTGTCTGTTACAGAATGTGATAGTAACCTGGCTTTTTAGCATTAAGCTAATGTTACATGATTCGGCAATTGCTAATCAATAAATAGCTAGTTCTGTTTTAATGCCGGGTTAATATTGTGGAGGGGGCTAAATTGTTATGGAAAATAATAATGTAACAACGTTAGGTAATTACAGTACTCCCTGGTGTACAGTAATTTGTAAGTCATTCTAGTTAATGTAATATTAAAAAGCACAAATAGAGAACTCTGTAGGAACCTCTTTTTTTGTAATATAGTTGTTAAAGTCATACTGGTTTGATATCTTGTTTTGTGCAGTGCCTTATTTATATTGTATTTTTGATTTATTTTATGCAACTTGTTGACACGTTTTATTTTGTGTTTATGTATGTAAAAAATATTGTATTTCATATATTCATTTTTTTTTTTTGTATTCATTTATTTATCCATATTTTTTAAATCTTGTTAACTATTCTGATTGTTAATTTGCTTTCTTTAAGTAAAAAAAAAGGTCAAAGACAAAGCTATTCGGTTTCTTGTGAGTATATACACTTCACTGCCGATGTGGGGGGGGCGCCACCTAAAATCTTGCCTAGGGCGCCAGATTGGTTAGGGCCGGGCCTGCCTGTCATTCACTTAAATATGACTATAAATATGTCAAGTTTCCCTTTACTGAGTGAAGTGATTTGCCTATTAATACACCGGTATGTGTAATCTTACTTTTTCTACTTACATGCGAATGTGTTGTGGCTAATTATGCAAATGACCAAATCTGCAAACCAACCATCTGGCTCTCAGCGTCTGCCCAGAAAAAAATAAGTCCCTTGGACAAATTGAGGACCCCTTGAACTAGGACAACAGTAAAGTACAACTTTTCTCCTCAGTTTATTAGATGTGGTTATGAGCTATTCAGGAGGATACATATGAGTTAATAATGTTGAAATATCATCATTATTATTTAGGACACACACTGCTGTGAACTTGTGTCAGCTCAAGTGTTGAGTTGGTAGCAGCGGCGTCACTACACCTAATTTAATACTCTACTGGGGTAAAACATATTCAGCAATTATTTATCATAAAAAACCATAATTAGTTCTTTAAAATATTCAATTATATCAGACTATGTTGTCTCGATTTTTGATGAACCATCTGAAATGTACTGCGCTAATGCATACTTGTGCACTTTACTCTAGACTTCTGAACCATTACTGATAAAAGCAAAAATGGAAGAGGATCTTTTTGAAATATTCTTTTCAGTAAACATCTGACAATTGAACATTTACACAAGTAAAAACACATAAAATAAGGCACCCCTACATCTCTGGGTTCTTTTATTTCCATCTCTACCTCACATCTTACAGCACTCTGTTGTTCCACTTTGGAAATATATTTTAAACAATCTAATTGGGGCAACAAAACCCGATTATTTTTAGCCATCTTTCTGGTGACAAATACACAAAAATGCTCCCAGTCTGTGGAACGCTCTCCCTGACCACCTGAGGGTACCACAGACTGTGGATGCTTTTAAAAAAGGCTTAAAAGCCCTTCTTTTTAAAAAAGACTTTTTTTTTTTTTTTAGATATATGCATACTAGTTATAGCTATTTGGCTGTTCTAGTTTTTATTTTTATTTATTTCTTTATCTTTTTTTAATTTTTTTTGTATTTTTAATTTTTTTTAATTTTATTTTTTAATACACAGTAGCACTTTACGAATGTTTACTCAATATAAAGTGCTTTGTACAAATAAAATATATTATTATTGTTATTATGATAAGTTGTACTATTTTTTCTGGCAACAAAACCAGATTATTTTAGTCAAAGAAAAACCGATTAACAAGACAAGTCTACTGTGCTAGTTTTCTGTGAAATAAAGTTAAAGTTAAAAGTTAAAGTACCAATGATTGTCACACACACACTAGGTGTGGTGAAATTTGTCCTCTGCATTTGACCCATCACCCTTGATCACCCCCTGGGAGGTGAGGGGAGCAGTGAGCAGCAGCAGTGACCGCGCCCCGGGATAATTTTTGGTGATTCAACCCCAATTCCAACCCTTGATGCTGAGTGCCAAGTAGGGAGGTAATGGCTCCCATTTTTATAGTCTTTGGTATGACTTAGCCGGGGTTTGAACTCATCGATCTCAGGGCGGGCGCTCTAACCACTAGGCCACTAAGTAGGTGAACTTGAATGTTTTACAAATTTGGCTCACAACTTGATGATAGGTGTGGGGGGGCGTGGCCTGCGGACCTGCAGCGAAGCGGGGTGTGCCAGGACCGGTTTCGAGATTAGCGACAGGTGCGTAGATGGCACACCTGGGCTGGTTTATCTAATCACCGGTCACTCTGTTAAAGAGCAGCAGCCGGGAAGGAGAGGGGTTGCTGATGGTGGAGAGAAAACCCGATCATGAACGAGAGTGAGGGCGAGACGGACAGAAATGACTGAAAACGAACACAAAAAACATTTGTTGCAAAATAAATCATTGTTCAGAAAGATGAACGAGGCGGTCATGTCCGTAATTGGTGGTCTGAAGAACCCGGAAGAGCAAGTCTTCCACAATAGGGAAAAACATTGTTCTTCCTGAAGATAGACCATTTGAGAACCACTGCACCATGCATAGGCTTTTTCTATCAATTCACACTAGCTTACTCGTGGACCCCGACTTAAACAAGTTGAAAAACATATTGGGGTGTTACCATTTAGTGGTCAATTGTACGGAATATGTACTGTACTGTGCAATCTACTAATGAAAGTTTCAATCATTCAATCAATCAATTAATCAAAGTCAAAATCATCATTGATGCAGAGGTCCTGAGCTGAGTCAGTGGTTGGTTGGTAGTAAAGTCAAAGTCCTTACAACAGATGGTTTGCTTATTTATGATATCCTTATGGAATATTAAGTTGTTAGTGACAGGATTTTGACTCATAAACACATTAAATATATGATGTAAATTACAACTCGCTTCATAAATATCATTAATGCTGCTTTACAACCCAGCCTGGAAGTCTTTCATACCCTAATGCGTTGAAATTGGAATAATAAAATAATGAATGTAAGACAATTAACCTGTGACCCTGCAACAATATGAAAAGCTCCATTGCCTCTCTGGGATCATGAAAGGGTTGAAACTGTTTTTTTCTGGAGGTCAACCGAGTCTGTTTTTTAATTAGCTCATTAATAGTACAACACTAATGTTGTGTTGGTACTACATCATCTTGGTACTACCAAATTGCATGTTTCTGGTACCTAACTCCACCAAGACGTCAAGAATATGTTCATGGCACAGATTGTAAAATTTTAGATCTGAGAGATTGACCACGGACTATTGCGTGGACCTGCACATGTCCGGTGTGTATGTGGGGAAAAAATGCTGAACAAAATAAGTCAGTGGGCGGTCCAAAGAAAAACATTTCTTAGTGGTAATGGCTTTGTGAAGAATGGGATGGTCTTTTCAGAATCATGTTTCATCACACCAGTGCTTCACGTTTGACAAAAGTGAGTCCATTTTCCAAGATTCAGCTTTCAGCTAAGACAAAAAAGCTATTCACCAAAAGCATAATAGAGATTTAAGACATAAATCATGATACGCGACCAAATGAAGTTTGTCCCAGCATGGTCAATTGTAACCTAATGATACTAAAACAAAGTACAGTATTATGACGACAAATGGATTTTCTTTTTTAATGCATTCTAAATAATAAATCAATTCGATCTAAAGTCCACTTACAATGAGGCCTACATGAGCGGTTCAATTCTGCCTATAAAGCCCCTAAAAAACATCCAAACACCTCCACATACTTACCTGACGTAAGTATATGTAATGCAGTAACGGGCACATTTATAATAACATTTTATATTTACGTATTTTAATCATTTTAAGCATACACGGTGCATTAATATTAAAGGCCTACTGAAAGCCACTACTAGCGACCACGCAGTCTGATAGTTTATATATCAATGATGACATCTTAACATTGCAACACATGCCAATACGGCCGGGTTAACTTATAAAGTGACATTGTAAACTTCCGCTTGAAAACGTCGCGGTATGATGACGTATGCGCGTGACGTCACGAGGGCAAGGGAAGTGTTTGGACCCAATTCAAATACCTCTGTTTTCTTCGACAAAATTCCACAGTATTCTGGACATCTGTGTTGGTGAATCTTTTGCAATTTGTTTAATGGACAATGGAGACGGCAAATAAGAAAGTTGTAGGTGGAATCGGTGGAGCGGCGGACTACAGCAACACCAACACCAGGAGGTTGTGTTGTGTTTTGAGCAGGATAGCAGACGCGCTACCGTGAGTACGCCCGCCGCCGCATCTAAGTTAGCTTTTTTTTTTTTTAGCTTCGCCAAGCTGAATATTATTAATCGTGTATTTACATGTTCATGGTTTACTAGTATTTTTGATCTTCTGTCTATCCATCCTGTCAGGGTTTTTTTAAATTTAGTTTCTATCTGCATTTGAGACTGATGCTATCACGTTGGCTACGTTGCTAGGTTAGCTTCTATTTTTTTAGCTTCGCAAAGCTGAATATTATTAATCGTGTGTTTACATGTTCATGGTTTAATAGTATTTTTGATCTTCTGTCTATCCATCCAGTCAGGGTTTTTTTAAATTTAGTTTCTATCTGCATTTGAGACTGATGCTATCACGTTGGCTACGTTGCAAGGTTAGCTTCTATTTTTTTAGCTTCGCAAAGCTAAATATTATTAATCGTGTATTTACATGTTCAGTCACTGTGAATGTCCATTTCGCGTTCTTGACTCTCATTTTCAAGAGGATATAGTATCTGAGGTGGTTTAAAATACAAATCTGTGATCCACAATAGAAATAGGAGAGAGTGTGGAATCCAATGAGCCAGCTTCAACCTAAGTTACGGTCAGAGCGAAAAAGGATACGTCCATCACTGCCTCTCAAATCCTTCACTCTAACGTTCCTCATCTACGAATCTTTTCATCAAGTTAATGGGGTAATCGTCACTTTCTCGGTCCGAATCTCTCTCGCTCCATTGTAAACAACGGGGAATTGTGAGGAATACTAGCTCCTGTGACATCACGCTACTTCCGCTACAGGCAAGGCTTTTTTTTTTATCAGCGAGCAAAAGTTGCGAACTTTATCGTCGATTTTCTCTACTAAATCCTTTCAGCAAAAATATGGCAATATCGCGAAAAGAGGGGGGGGGGGGGACAAGTGCTTTTCGTGTCGTTTCCAGTTCCGAAATGGCTGTCGAAATGTACCAACATGTCAAATTATATTTGTCAGCCAGCTATTTTCCAGGTGAGAGGCATGGTTTATGACTTGCACTAAATTTACAGGGAGCAGGGAAGCGAGGAAGCAGCAGACCACTTTGGTGGATGTAAACATAGGGACAAACGGAAGTGATTACGTCGTTGCTATAAATAGTTTATCTGTGTTAACGCTAATGATTACAATATCACTAATTCTCGGTTAATATTTAAGTCACGATATGTAGATTGAGTACTAGTCATGATCTGTGGTCTGGATTATGTTTTTGTTATTTTTTGTTAGTTTTGGACTCTTAGTTGCTGTTTGCGCTCCCTTCTTTGTTTAGTTACCATGGCGACTTATTAGTTTCACCTGCCTCTGGTGTTCGGGACACGCACTTGCTCTAATCAAGAAGACCATTATTTAAGCCTGTCAGTCGTCCTGGCGTCATTGCTTAGTTCATGCTGCTCGTTCCATGTCTGATTCCACAGTTATGCTAGTTGCTCCACGCCATAGTTTGGTTAGTTGTTTTCATGTCTATAGTTTCATGTCCTAAGTTTTTTTGCCTTAGCTTCCGTGTGCGATAGGCACGCTTGCATTCGTGTTGTTTTCTGTTTTTTTGCACTTCATTGAGTGTTAGTTGAATAATTAAATATGTTCCTACCTTCACGCCTTGTCCGGAATAGTCCGATTGCTTCCCGGGAGAACAAACCTCGCAGTAAGCTGCAACCCCCCCATTATGACAGTACTGTTGGCGCTTTTTGAATGGTTATTTATCGGATTTTATGGGCGGAATAGTGGAGCTACCAATGGCTCCAAGTAAGCATTTATTTACGAGTTAGAATGCATTTAAAAAAAGCACATTCATCATCTTGTCTTTCATAATAATTGTGAACAATAGGCAAAAATTCCCCAAAAAGTGCAGTTCCCCTTTTAGATACAAGTATACCGACATACAAGCTTAGCCGTGGAATGCAACGTGCTCGTAGTTTGAGGTATCACCCTATTCTTCTATATGTTTTGTCATGATCCGTGGTCCGGATCATGTTTTTGTTATGTTCTGTTAGATTTAGACTCCATAAATTCCTGTTTTTGTGCACCCTTGTTTGTTTTAGTTACCATGGCGACTTATTAGTTTCACCTGCCTCTGGTGTTCGGGACACGCACCTGCTCTAATCAAGAGACCATTATTTAAGCCTGTCTTTGCCAGTCAGTCGTCCTGGCGTCATTGCTGGTTTCATGCCATACCATAGTTCATGCTGCTCGTTTTCATGTCCGATTCCAAGTTTATGCTAGTTGTTCGATTCATGCCGTGTCCACGTAAGTGTTAGTTGTTTCATGCCACAGTAAGTCTTGTTTGTTCCATGCCATAGTCCATGTTAAGTGTTTAGCGTCTATGTTTCCGGCGTTAAGTTTTTGTTTGTTTGTTAGCTTCTCGTGTGAATGGCACACTTTTCTTTTGTTTGATTCATTGAGAAAATAAATATGTTCCTACCTGCAAGTCTTGTCCGGAATAATCTGTTTGCATCCCGGGAGAACAAACCTCGCAGTAAGCTGTGACCCCCCCGTTATGACATGTTTAATTTTCCTGGAACTTGGTATATTATTAAAAGTCACATTACCGGATACCCTGTACACTAAAAGAGAGAAAAGCCATTTTTTTTTAAATATTCCTATTTCCTGCACAATGCTACCGCATAGCAACATTATTACACGGAAGCATGTGTAGTACAATAATCATCTTGAATCAAAGTGTATTCTTGCTTAGTTTATTGAATACGTTTTTGAGAAATGATTAGCATTGTTTTGTAAGTTAATCATAGAAATATATTCCCTTTGGAATGCAACATGTTTATGGAGCGTAGCAGTGATGAGGTTTGCAGAAGTATCGAGCGTTACACCGCTACCAATATTGCTTGACTGACACAAGCTTCCTTCAGTCATGCCTCTTTAATTGTCTCATCTGAAAATCTCCATGCCTGTAGGTACTCGTAATGGGTTTTGCTTTCCTGAATAGTAGCTTCCATTATCGGCGTGTGAATGTGGGTAAGAATCAATCCAAGTCTCCAGCACTGGACAAAAGCACTGTAAACACTCGCCATTTTAAACTCATTCAGCACAATTCAATACTCCATGTTGAGTGCCATTTGGGGTGCTCCAATTTATAGCTGGAAATAATGTGCTTACTGAATGAAAACAGGCCAGAGACAGCAATATTTATGTAAACTTGTCAAAAAAGTTATGGACATTTGGATTTGCAATAAACATTTTAGTTCAGTTTATATACCGTATTTTCCGGACTATAAGGCACACTTAAAATCTTCCCCCCACCCCCTCAAAACAGGACAGTGCGCCTAATGTAAGGAATACGTTTGGTTTAGCTTACTCACCTCAAAGCTATTTTATTTGGTACACGGTGTAATGATAAGTGTGACCAGTAGATGGCAGTCAAACATAAGAGATAAGTGTAGACTGCAATATGATTGCAATATGAGTCAAGTAAACAACACCAATATGTTATATGTTCCATTGAAAATATCGAACATTACACATGGCACTCAAAAATCTATCAAAATGTTTTAGTACGACTTTGGTAAGCTACGAAGATGCACCGCTTGAAGGATTGTCGGCACATTAAACATAGGAGTATTATTATGGTGTGTGTATAAGGTAAGACATATTATCTGGCGTTTTGTTTCGCAATATTATGCAAAAGCAACATTTCTTACCTTCTTGTACCTGCTGATCTGCATTTGGGATCTGCAGAAGTCCTGAAAAATTGCGCGCATCCGCCTTTGTAGTCCGTGGCGACACCGTAGTCGATAAGCTTCTTCTTTTTCTCTATCTTCTTGTTATGTGACATTCATCCTCTACTGTTGCCATTTTTAATATAAAGTAGTGTAAAGTTCTTACTTATATCTGTCAGTAAACTCGCCATGAAAGCACTAAAACATACCGGTGTAGTGAGTTTACATTATTCACCCAAGGAACTTTATTTATTAGAGAGTTCCGGTCGGATGGTTTTTCACGGGACACATTTCCGGTGTTGTTGTTGTTCCCGGATGAGGAGATGCTGCTCTGTTATTGATTGAAGTAAAGTCTGAATGTCATTAAAACAGTTAGCGCCATCTTTTGACACTTCTTCCACTCCCGTCCTTGCACGCTACACCGCTACAACAAAGATGATGGGGAGAAGACGTCGTCGAAGGTGAGCCACGTAAATAAGACCGCCCACAAAACGGTGCATCCGGAAGAGACTGTCAGAAAGTGACTGGGAGATGATGTGTAAAACATCATCTATGCAACATTTTGACCAAAGAACCACCATTACATGTTATGTAGACTACAAGGAAGTCTTTTACATTTAGAAAAAAAAAAAAATATTATGACTCCTTTAATGCGCCCTATAAGCCGGTGCGCCTTATATATGAAAAAATATCAAAAATAGACCCTTCATCGACAGTGCGCCTTACAATCCGGTGCACCCTGTGGTCCGGAAAATACGGTACATGAATCTTAAACACGTTAATGCCAGTTCTCTGTAATGGGAAAGGGACATTGCACTAAATGTTAGTAAAATATTAATCATTTTACCGACTGCTTCTGTAGTAAACAAGCAACAGCAACATTTTAGTTACATAAATCACATTATGAATAAAAAAATGTGTAATTGAAAAAAAGATAGGACTTAAATGGGTGCTCAGAGGAAATTTAGATCCAAGTGTTCTATCTACCAATATGTTTGCCTTGGTCTAAGTCCATCAATATAACAGGAATTTATCTGAAAATTTTTTACTGATCCTGGGGGCCCATGTGGTGTCATTCCCAAGCCTGATTTGGCCCCCGGGGGGCCAGTTGAATAGCCCTGGTCTAGTGTGAGTGCGCCCTCAATTGTGAGCCTGAGACCCCTCCGAGGTTTCTCATTGCCATCCCATTGGGTCGAGTTTCTTCTTGCCCTGATGTGGGATCTGAGCCCAGGATGTCGCTCTGGCTTGTGCAGCCCTTTGAGACACTCGTGATTTAGGGCTACATAAATCAACTTTGATTGACTTTGATTGACTGACTGACCTGGGAGGACATGCCGTGGCATGGATAGAGGATAGCTTTATCGTCATCCTCAGAGCCCTGGTCCAGACAGTAGCCACTCGCTTTGTTGTTCCTCACCTGAAAGACAACATAACACATATGGGTATATTCATTTGAAAGATTTAATCGCTGCCTAATCCCAAACGTTGAAATAATTAATTTTGTTTGTCTGATAGAAATGGACTGCGGTTTAAATAACAGTTAAAGCTGCTGTCAAGGTGTACCATGAATTGATTAACGTGGACCCCGACTTAAACAAGTTGAAAAACTTATTCGGGTGTTACCATTTAGTGGTCAATTGTACGGAATATGTACTGTACTGTGCAATCTACTAATAAAAGTTTCAATCAATCAATCAATCAAAAGTATGTGCTACGCATTCAAATGCATATTGGTGGTGCACTTTCATAACTCCTGTTTACTTGGTTGGTTGCATTAGTCGTACAGCTAAAAAATGAAACAAATTAATTGCCTTCAATAATCCATCCATCCATCCATCCATCCATCCATCTTCTTCCGCTTCTCCACGGTCGGGTCGCGGGGGCCCAGGCTTCCATCTCCCCAGCCACTTTGTCTAGCTCCTCCCGGGGGATCCCGAGGCGTTTCCAGGCCAGCCGGGAGACATAGTCTTCCCAACGTGTCCTGGGTCTTCCCCGTGGCCTCCTACCGGTCGGACGTGCCCGAAACACATCCCTAGGGAGGCATTCTGACCAGATGCCCGAACCACCTCATCTGGCTCCTCTCCATGTGGAGGAGCAGTGGCTTTACTTTGAGTTCCTCCCGGATGACAGAGCTTCTCACCCTATCTCCAAGGACGATACAAATACAAAAGTATTGTATTGGGGACTAGGCAAGGGTTATCTTGTGACCCAAAGTTGGATCTGAGGCTAGGTATTTCAACAGTTCAACAGGTCAGAAGTGCCAAGCTCCTTGGAGTGATGCTGGACTGCACTCTATCCTGGTCAAATCATATCAATAATATAGTTAGAAAGATGGGAAGGGTGGTTGGTATTTCCAGGAAATGTGCTGCATTTGTTGATCGACCTCTTCTTAGTCAGATTGTTAAGAGTTTAGTCTTGTGTCATCTGGACTGTTGTTCTGCAGTCTGAGCGTCTGCTGCGAGTGGTGAGATCAGTAAGTTCCAGATTGTCCACTATAGGCTGGTTCTGGGTTATTCACTAAGAACCAATGTTAACCAAATGCATGCTTCTCTTGCCTGGCTAACAGTGCAGAACAGGTTGTCAGCTAATACTCTAATATTGTTAGAATCAGTAACCAGTAGTAAAACTCCTGCTTTTCTCATGGCCCAAATAGTTTACAGTAGTCACCACATGATCCTTGACAGAATCGGGTCAGGGTCCAGTGGCATGGAGTCCAAGACGACTGGGGACCCTTTTCTGCTGAAGCCTTTTCCGCCATCGCAGCCATTGTGGTAGTTCTTAAATCTACCGTGTTCCGCCTGCTCCGCCGTTGAGGTCTTCACCGTATCCCTAGCTAGGGGGCAGTCAGGTACTAGGCATTTGCCAAGGGCCACCTGGGGTTAACCTCCTAGTGCTCCAAGACCCCATAGAGGAGCCTCCACTGCCGGATGCACTTAACGTCATGCCCAGGACTAATAATCATAATACCAGGCGTCTAGTGAGGGTCATTTTGTACTCCCTCGTCCCAGAAAGAATGCATTGAGGAAATCTTTTATTCATAGATCTGTATCGCTCTGGAATAACCTGCCTCAAAATCTCACCGGCATTGAAAGTAAACAGGTTTTTAAAAGGAAAGTCATATTTAATCTGAGTCTGTAAATTAGTTTGCTTGTTGATGATTTTTGTTTGGTTTTGTATTGTGTAGTTATATTTATATGGTAATTAATATTCTGTGACTGTAAATGGTTTGCTTGTTGATGCTTTTATTTGTTTCAGTATTGTGTAGTTATAATTATATGCTTTTACTTATAATTGTATTGAGTTCGTGGAGCCCAGGAAGACTAGTGGGTTGTTGTGGCAACCAGCTGAAGGGGATCCTTAACAAAAATCTAATCAAAAATCAAAATCAAGGGAGAGCCCCGCTACCCGGCGGCATACTTGCCAACCTTGAGACCTACTTTCCATAGTTTTGAAGCAATGCATGATGGAAATCCGGATGTTGTGTGTCAGTGTATTAACGTGCCGGTTGATAAATAGCTCCATGCCTGCCTATATGGGTTATAGATAAACCTACGGATAACGGAGACATTTATAATAGTCTCCTTTTCAGGTGAGAGAGGACGCTAAAGGCAGTGCCTTCAAAGCACGCCCCCAATATTGTTGTCAGGGGGAAATCAGGAGAAATTCGGGAGAATGGTTGTCCCGGGAGACTTTCGGGAGGGGCACTGAAATTCGGGAGTCTCCCGGGAAAATCGGGAGGGTTGGCAAGTATGCCCGGCGGAGGGAACTCATTTGGGCCGCTTGTACCGGTGATCTTGTCCTTTCGGTCATGAGGATGGGAATGTAGATTGACCGGTAAATTGAGAGCTTTGCCTTCCTGCTCAGCTCCTTCTTCACCACAACGGATCAATACAGCGTCCGCATTACTGAAGACGCCGCACCGATCCGCCTGTCGATCTCACCATCCACTCTTCCCTCACTCGTGAACAAGACTCCCAGGTACTTGAACTCCTCCACTTGGGGCAGGGTCTCCTCCCCAACCCGGAAATGGCACTCCAACCATATAGGTGCGTTCAATTAATACTATATATTTATTTTTCTATGCATATCTTGCTACGGAATCCATTGTGCCTCTTTTGTTGTTTCCAAAACACTAAGTCATTGTCCCTCCGGCCATGATGGGATATTATTATGCAGTGTCCAGCCTCTCTCTCTGCCCATTTGCCAGACTCCCAGATGGTGCATCGCGCTTGAGCTTCTTTGTTCCGTGTGATCTGAATGCATATGGCTTCATTTCCAGGTTGTGACATATCTATCATGTGCAGTAGTCAGGGCGGTTCTGGCCCGTTGGGTTTGGCCGGCATGGCGCTGACAGATGACGAGACACAATTCCACTGCAGCAGCTTTGTGGCAACACCAAGGCAACTGTTAGTCCGGTTGTTTACAAACATGAAATACATGCGCTACGGGAGTCCGATCGCTGAAAGAGTTGACAGCGGACATGAAGGGACACTGCGTTGATGAATTGACTGTTTAAATCCGGGCTCCCTGGAGCATTTTTAAAAACAAATGGAAAAAGATGCGGGGACAAATAATTGTTTTGTTTTAGTACGTGTTTTGTTTGAGGACAAACATGACACAAACCTGTTAGAACTACCACTGTTTAATATGTTTGTGTGTATGCTTCACTGATGACACTAGTTGGTGAACATCGTTTTGTCCTACTCATTTTGGCGGTTCTTGAACTCACCATAGTGTGAACTGTGACGCAACAGTTTGTTTACATGTAAAATCTCCCACTCCTTTGTCTAATTTTGTCCACCAAAAGTTTTATACTGTGCGTGCATGCACAAAATGTAGCTTTGTTAATGTCATTGACTTGTTGGAGTGCTAATCAGGCATATTTGGTCAGAGCTTGACTGCTAGCTAATCAACGCTAACATGCTATTTAGGCTAGCTGTATGCACATATTGCATCATTTTGCCTCATTTGTAGCTATATTTGAGCTCATTTAATATCCTTTACTTGTATCCTCTTTGTATATCCTTTATATTTGCATGTCTCATGACACATTATCTGTATGTAATATTGGCTGCATTTCAGATGGATGTTGTTCCAGACCACAGCAAACATTACCTAGCTTGCCAATGATTGTAATACATCGATTAGAACAAGACACACATCTATACCTTTGGCCATTAAAAGCCAGTCATTTCCAGGAGTTATCTCACCTTCTGAGTAGCCTCTGATTTACTAATGGTTTAACATTTTCTAAAAATGTCTAAAATAAATATACAATTTCAACATTTCTGTCAACGAAGGTTTGCTTCAGCCTGCGACACATAGTCATTTTGATAGTAGGCTAATATAGACACTTACATCATGTGTTGCCTTCATTATAACACTTATATAAGACTTTTAAACTCATTTTGATAGTAGGCTATTATAGCTAATATAGACATTTACATCATGTGTTGCCTTCATTATAACACTTATATAAGACTTTTAAAGTCATTTTGATAGTAGGCTAATATAGCTAATATAGACACTTACATCATGTGTTGCCTTCATTATAACACTTATATAAGACTTTTAAAGTCATTTTGATAGTAGGCTATTATAGCTAATATAGACACTTACATCATGTGTTGCCTTCATTATAAGACTTATACAATACTTTTAAAGTAATTTTGATAGTAGGCTATTATAGCTAATATAGACACTTAGGTCATGTGTTGCCTTCATTATAACACTTATACAATACTTTTAAAGTCATTTTGATAGTAGGCTATTATAGCTAATATAGACACTTACATCATGTGTTGCCTTCATTATAAGACTTATACAAGACTTTTAAAGTCATTTTGATAGTAGGCTAATATAGCTAATATAGACACTTACATCATGTGTTGCCTTCATTATAACACTTATACAAGACTTTTAAAGTCATTTTGATAGTAGGCTATTATAGCTAATATAGACACTTACGTCATGTGTTGCCTTCATTATACGACTTATATAAGACTTAGAGTCATTTTGATAGTAGGCTATTATAGCTAATATAGACACTTACGTCATCTGTTGCCTTCATTATACGACTTATGTAAGACTTTTAAAGTCATTTTGATAGTAGGCTATTATAGCTAACAATAGCCACTTACGTCATGTGTTGCCTTCATTATAACACTTATATAAGACTTTTAACGTCATTTTGATAGTAGGCTATTATAGCTAGTATAGACACTTACGTTATGTGTTGCCTTCATTATAACACTTATATACGGCTTTTCATTTTTCATGGCTCCAGACAGATTTGTTTTTTGTATTTTTGGTCCAATATAGCTCTTTCAACGTTTCAGGTTGCCGTCCCCTGGTTTAAATGTAATGTTTTATGACCCTGGATTTAGAGTTAATATTGATTTTCATCTATACTCACGGATATACACACAATAAGAATTGCTTTACTCCAACATCCAACTACCCTGACCAGATGGAATGGAAAACCAATACGATTTGACAAATATTAATTGTAACAAATTAAATCTAATCCCGCTAGGGGTGCCAAATCAACATGATAAAGTACCTGTACACTAAATAGCATACAAATAATGCACTGTCATTGTTAATGAGGGGCTTTAATGCCTACAAACTCTGGTGAGCCACTTAGTACACATTACAGATTTAGCCCGTTAGATAATCCGACACTCCTGTCTACCGGCCACCGCATCTTAGTTAGTTAGTTAGCTGGCTCCATCACCAGATTAGTAAACCAGCCACACTAATGTGTATTTCAGGGGCCAGAGCTCCCGACATTAAAGCTAATCTTAGGGAGCTGACCCGCAAGAGGTTTATTTAAACACGTACGCATACTTGCCAACCTTGAGACCTCCAATATCGGGAGGTGGGGGGTAGGGGGCGGGGGGCGTGGTTGGGGGCGTGGTTATTTACAGCTAGAATTCACCAACTCGAGTATTTCATATATATATGAAATACTTGACTGTCAGTGAATTCTAGCTATATATATATATATATATATATATATATATATATATATATATATATATATATATATATATATATATATATATATATATATATATATATATATATATATATATATATATATATATATATATATATATATATATATATATATATATATATATATATATACATATATATATATATTTATTTTATTTACATAAAATAAATACTTGAATTTCAGTGTTCCGGTGGCTATCCATTAGATGGCAGTATTGTCCTGTTTAACTTCTCCGTTCATGATGAGTATATCATTTCGGCCACCGTGTTCAATGGAGAAGTCTGGTCTACATATTTACAGGCAACATACCCCTTCCCCTTCGAACTGTCCTGGATGAACTGAAATTCTTGTTTCCATTCGTTTTGGAACTTGCAAGCGTATTTCTTCATCTTGCTCGTCGACGGCGTCGCCATGTCTGTAATTTCCTCGTTCTTCTGCTTCGTCTCCTTGTTGTGTGCGCAGTTGTGCACTCTACTCTCTAAAAGCCCTAGATGTTATGACGTCATTGGGCAGGCAAGCTGTTTATATTGTGGGAAAGCGGACGTGAGAACAGGCTGTCCCCACTCAGTCTCAGGTCCGCATTGAGCTGGAGGGGGCGTGGCCTCCAGCTCCGGCTGAATACCGGGAGTTTGTCGGGAGAAAATCTCTGCCGGGAGGTTGTCGGGAGAGGCGCTGAATACCGGGATTCTCCCGCTAAAAACGGGAGGGTTGGCAAGTATGCACGTACAACGGGCAAATCACACCACAAGCTTTCTACCTTTTGCCATTTTGGGTCTTTGGAGTTTCCCCTTGCTTGTATGTCGGTTACTGATCAGGGGATGGTTTGTGCAGCCCTTGTAGTGTTGTCCCGATACCAATATTTTGGTACCGGTACCAAAATTATTTTGATACTTTTCGGTACATTTCCATACTTTTCTAAATAAAGGGGACCACAAAGAATTGCATTATCGGCTTTATTTTAACAAAAAATCATAGTAGTATCTACTAGATACGTTCCTGTACTTGGTATCATTACAGTGGATCTACACCTAACATCCACTGTAATGATACCAAGTACAGGAACGTATCTAGTAGATACTACTATGATTACGTCAATATTTTTCTTGTTTTGTTTTGACAAAAACGAAACAAAAAAATGCATCTCGCTTCGTTATTTTTAAATGTATATTATGTTTATAAACTACTAGAAATGTTCATGTACTTGGTATCATTACAGTGGATCTATACCTAACATCCACTGTAATGATACCAAGTACAGGAACGTATCTAGTAGATACTACTATGATTACGACAATATTTTTCTTGTTTCGTTTTGACAAAAAACAAAACAAGAAAAATATCTACTAGATACGTTCCTGTACTTGGTGTCATTACAGTGAATGTTAGGTGTAAATCCAATGTAATGATACCAAGTACAGGAACGTATCTAGAAGATACTATTATGACTACGTCTATATTTTTCTTGTTTAATTTTTTGTCAAAACGAAACAAGAAAAATATCTACTAGATACGTTCCTGTACTTGGTATCATTACAGTGGATGTTAGGTGTAGACCCACTGTAATGATACCAAGTACAGGAACGTATCTAGTAGATACTACTATGATTACGTAAATATTTTTCTTGTTTCGTTTTGACAAAAAACAAAACAAGAAAATTATCTACTAGACACGTTCCTGTACTTGGTATCATTACAGTGAATGTTAGGTGTAAATCCAATGTAATGATACCAAGTACAGGAACGTATCTAGAAGATACTATTATGACTACGTCTATATTTTTCTTGTTTAATTTTTTGTCAAAACGAAACAAGAAAAATATCTACTAGATACGTTCCTGTACTTGGTATCATTACAGTGGATGTTAGGTGTAGACCCACTGTAATGATACCAAGTACAGGAACGTATCTAGTAGATACTACTATGATTACGTAAATATTTTTCTTGTTTCGTTTTGACAAAAAACAAAACAAGAAAATTATCTACTAGACACGTTCCTGTACTTGGTATCATTACAGTGGATGTTAGGTGTAAATCCAATGTAATGATACCAAGTACAGGAACGTTTTTAGAAGATACTATTATGATTACGTCTATATTTTTCTTGTTTAGTTTTTTGTCAAAACGAAACAAGAAAAATATCTACTAGATACGTTCCTGTAATTGGTATCATTACAGTGGATGTTAGGTGTAGATCCACTGTAATGATACCAAGTACAGGAACGTATCTAGTAGATACTATTATGATTACGTCGATATTTTTCTTGTTTAGTTTTTTGTAAAAACGAAACAAGAAAAATATCTACTAGATACGTTCGTGTACTTGGTATCATTACAGTGGATGTTAGGTGTAAATCCACTGTAATGATACCAAGTACAGGAACGTATCTAGAAGATACTACTATGATTACGTCTATATTTTTCTTGTTTCGTTTTTTGTCAAAACGAAACAAGAAAAATATCTACTAGATACGTTCCTGTACTTGGTATCGTTACAGTGGATGTTAGGTGTAGATCCAGTGTAATGATACCAAGTGCAGGAACGTACATAGAAGATACTACTATGATTACGTCGATAATTTTCTTGTTTCGTTTTTTGTCAAAACGAAACAAGAAAAATATCTACTAGATACGTTCCTGTACTTGGTATCATTACAGTGGATGTTAGGTGTAAATCCACTGTAATGATACCAAGTGCAGGAACGTATCTAGTAGATACTATTATGATTACGTCGATATTTTTCTTGTTTAGTTTTTTTTAAATGTATATTATGTTTATAAAGTCAGTAAATATGTCCCTGGACACATGAGGACTTTGAATATGACAAATGTATGATCCTGTAACTACTTGGTATCGGATTGATACCCAAATATGTGGTATCATCCAAAACTAATGTAAAGTATGAAAGAAGAGAAGCATAAGTGATTATTACATTTGAACAGAAGTGTAGATAGAACATGTTAAAAGAGAAGGTAAGCAGATATTAACAGTGAATGGCGTTTGTTTACATTTTGATACCGGTGATATTATAACTTGTAAGAAACATACTTTATTTGTCCCCATGGAGGTGAGGATTAGTGATTTAGTGGCGGAACGGTACTTTTCAGAGGCGGTATAGTACCGAATATGATTCATTAGTATCAGGGTACTATACTAATACCGGTATACCGTACAACCCTATAAACTTTGATCAATTGATTGATGTGTGTAACTTACTTGAGTACGTTTCTTACTCACCTCGCCGTAAGTGATGGTGTTGTTGTAGATCCTCATCTCGGGGTAGACGTGTTCCAGGTACCAGTGGAAATTACGACACTGCAGTCTTTTCCTCAAGGCCAAGCGCTCAGACACATCCCCAAAGTCAACACCCGGGTTCTGTCAACAGATGTGGTGAAACTTTGAGGTTCAAACCAGCGGGGACTTTTTCAAAAGCGAATATGTGATAAAATGCAAAATAACCCGAGGGGGAAACCGGTGTGTACGCCACGTGGGATCTCCAGTGTTTTCCACAGTTCTTGAATCAAAACCCTAACCCTAACCCTAACCCAAGGGGGAAACCGGTGTGTACGTCACATGGGATCTCTAGTGTTTTCCACAGTTCTTGAATCAAAACTCTAACCCTAACCCTAACCCTGACCCGAGGGGGAATCCGGTGTGTACGTTACGTGGGATCTCCAGTGTTTTCCACAGTTCTTGAATCAAAAACTTAACCCTAACCCTAACCCTAACCCTAACCCTAACCCGAGGGGGAAACCGGTGTGTACGTCACGTGGGATCTCCAGTGTTTTCCACAGTTCTTGAATCAAAAACTTAACCCTAACCCTAACCCTAACCCTAACCCTAACCCTAACCCTAACCCGAGGGGGAAACCGGTGTGTACGTCACGTGGGATCTCCAGTATTTTCCAAAGTTCTCGAATCAAAACCCTAACCCCAACCCTAACCCTAACCCTGACCCGAGGGGGAAACCGGTGTGTTCGTCACGTGGGATCTCCAGTGTTTTCCAAAGTTCTTGAATCAAAAAATTAACGCTAACCCTAACCCTAACCCTAACCCTAACCCTAACCCTAACCCTAACCCTAACCAACTCTCTTTCTCTATGCCTAACTCTAACCAATTATTTTTCTTTATGCCTAACCCTAACCCTAACTCTAAACCTAACCCTAACTCTAACCCTAACCCTAACCCTAACCCTAACCCTAACCCTAACCCTAACCCTAACCCTAACCCTAACCCTAACCCCAACCCCAACCCTAGCCCTAACCCTAACCCGAGGGGGAAACCGGTGTGTACGTCACGTGGGATCTCCAGTGTTTTCCACAGTTCTTGAATCAAAACCCTAACCCTAACCCTAACCCAAGGGGGAAACCGGTGTGTACGTCACATGGGATCTCTAGTGTTTTCCACAGTTCTTGAATCAAAACTCTAACCCTAACCCTAACCCTGACCCGAGGGGGAATCCGGTGTGTACGTTACGTGGGATCTCCAGTGTTTTCCACAGTTCTTGAATCAAAAACTTAACCCTAACCCTAACCCTAACCCTAACCCTAACCCTAACCCTAACCCGAGGGGGAAACCGGTGTGTACGTCACGTGGGATCTCCAGTGTTTTCCACAGTTCTTGAATCAAAAACTTAACCCTAACCCTAACCCTAACCCTAACCCTAACCCTAACCCGAGGGGGAAACCGGTGTGTACGTCACGTGGGATCTCCAGTATTTTCCAAAGTTCTCGAATCAAAACCCTAACCCCAACCCTAACCCTAACCCTGACCCGAGGGGGAAACCGGTGTGTTCGTCACGTGGGATCTCCAGTGTTTTCCAAAGTTTTTGAATCAAAAAATTAACGCTAACCCTAACCCTAACCCTAACCCTAACCCTAACCCTAACCCTAACCCTAACCCTAACCCTAACCCTAACCAATTCTCTTTCTCTATGCCTAACTCTAACCAATTATTTTTCTTTATGCCTAACCCTAACCCTACCTCTAAACCTAACCCTAACTCTAACCCTAACCCTAACCCTAACCCTAACCCTAACCCTAACCCTAACCCCAACCCCAACCCTAGCCCTAACCCTAACCCGAGGGGGAAACCGGTGTGTACGTCACGTGGGATCTCCAGTGTTTTCCACAGTTCTTGAATCAAAACCCTAACCCTAACCTCAAACCTAACCCAAGGGGGAAACCAGTGTGTATGTCACATGCGATCTCCAGTGTTTTCCACAGTTCTTGAATAAAAACCCTAACCCTAACCCTAACCCTAACCCTAACCCTAACCCTAACCCTAACCCTAACACTAACCAACTCTCTTTCTCTATGCCTAACTCTAACCAATTATTTTTCTTTATGCCTAACCCTAACCCTAACTCTAAACCTAACCCTAACTCTAACCCTAACCCTAACCCTAACCCTAACCCCAACCCCAACCCTAGCCCTAACCCTAACCCGAGGGGGAAACCGGTGTGTACGTCACGTGGGATCTCCAGTGTTTTCCACAGTTCTTGAATCAAAACCCTAACCCTAACCTCAAACCTAACCCAAGGGGGAAACCAGTGTGTACGTCACATGCGATCTCCAGTGTTTTCCACAGTCCTTGAATAAAAACCCTAACCCTAACCCTAACCCTAACCAACTCTCTTTCTCTATGCCTAACTCTAACCAATACTTTTTCTTTATGCCTAACCCTAACCCTAACTCTAAACCTAACCCTAACTCTAACCCCAACCCCAACCCTAACCCTAACCCTAACCCTAACCCTAACCCTAACCCTAACCCTAACCCCAACCCCAACCCTAGCCCTAACCCTAACCCGAGGGGGAAACCGGTGTGTACGTCACGTGGGATCTCCAGTGTTTTCCACAGTTCTTGAATCAAAACCCTAACCCTAACCCTAACCCTAACCCTAACCCCAACCCCAACCCTAGCCCTAACCCTAATCCGAGGGGGAAACCGGTGTGTACGTCACATGCGATCTCCAGTGTTTTCCACAGTTCTTGAATAAAAACCCTAACCCTAACCCTAACCTTAACCCGAGGGGGAATCCGGTGTGTATGTCACGTGGGATCTCCAGTGTTTTCCACAGTTCTTGAATCAAAACCCTAACCCTAACCCTAACCCTAACCCCAACCCCAACCCTAGCCCTAACCCTAATCCGAGGGGGAAACCGGTGTGTACGTCACATGCGATCTCCAGTGTTTTCCACAGTTCTTGAATAAAAACCCTAACCCTAACCCTAACCTTAACCCGAGGGGGAATCCGGTGTGTATGTCATGTGGGATCTCCAGTGTTTTCCACAGTTCTTGAATCAAAACCCTAACCCTAACCCTAACCCTAACCCCAACCCCAACCCTAGCCCTAACCCTAATCCGAGGGGGAAACCGGTGTGTACGTCACATGCGATCTCCAGTGTTTTCCACAGTTCTTGAATAAAAACCCTAACCCTAACCCTAACCTTAACCCGAGGGGGAATCCGGTGTGTATGTCATGTGGGATCTCCAGTGTTTTCCACAGTTCTTGAATCAAAACCCTAACCCTAACCGTAACCCTCCACAGTTCTTGAATCAAACATGTTCAGTCATGACTGCTCACCCTGCAGCGTTGAGGTTTAATTGGGATGAATATCTTGCACAAAGACTGTAGTTGGGAGGACGTATTGCATGACAAACTTCACCTTTTATATTGAGCGTACAAAATGAAGGCTTTAATACAGTTTGTCAGGTGTCATTAAGTATCATGCACACTCTGCAGGAATCACCTTTCTTTTCCCTGAAGCCCTTCCTGCTAAAAATAGCACCTGAATACCAGGGAGCACATCCATGTGGATATGCATTGCTTTTGTTAATATGAGCATGATTGTTTAAGGTGTTTGATCAAAGTTAAGTGCATTTATACGCCCTTCTTTTTTGAGTCTCTTTGATAAAGCAACATTAATATTGACTGAAATATGAATGATTTGTAATCAGGATTTATTCAAATCCATCCGCATAAATATTGTGGAGGATTGCCATTATTTGCCCGCACAATGTTTTGCTATAAATGACCTCACAATTGCGATGCCAGTGTTGATGAACCCAAAATATCCGGCAGCGTCACATTTTTGAATCATTTGAATATCAAATGTGGATCCAGACTTCATTGCACATGTGAGCAACTAAGAACCCAGCAAGGAGCAACAGCACACTTAAGTGCACTAAGTTGCAGTGCACTAACAGTTCTTACTAAGGGTGTCACATTACCATCAAAAGTAGCAATATTTGAACTTTGTATGAATAAAAACAACAACAATTTAACTATCAAACCTTGTCTTTACAAAATAGTTCCTTAAAGAGGCAAGATTACAGTCAAAAGTGATTATTGGAGCAACAACAAGGCATGCTGGGAAACACTTGTAACTTACACTCATGCTCAGGTTTATATCAGGTTTATATCAGGTTTATATCAGGTTTATATCAGGTTTATATCAGGTTTATATCAGGTTTATATCAGGCTTATATCAGGTTTATGTCAGGTTTATATCAGGTATATATCAGGTTTATATCAGGCTTATATCAGGCTTATATCAGGTTTATATCAGGCTTGTATCAGGCTTGTATCAGGCTTGTATCAGGTTTATATCAGGCTTATATCAGGCTTGTATCAGACTTTTATCAGGTTTATATCAGGCTTGTATCAGGCTTGTATCAGGTTTATATCAGGTTTATATCAAGCTTATATCAGGCTTTTATTAGGCTTATATCAGGCTTATATCAGGTTTATATCAGGCTTATATCAGGTTTGTATCAGGCTTATATCATTTTTATGTCAGGCTTATATCAGGCTTATATCAGGTTTATATCAGCCTTATAACAGGCTTATATCAGCCTTATAACAAGCTTATATCAGGCTTATATCAGGTTTATATCAGGCTTATATCAGGTTTATATCAGGCTTATATCAGGCTTATATCAGGCTTATATCAGGTTTATATCCGGCTTATATCAGGCTTATATCAGGCTTATATCAGGCTTATATCAGGTTTATATCAGGCTTACATCAGGCTTATATCAGGCTCATATCAGGTTTATATCAGACTTATATCGGGCTTATATCAGGCTTATATCAGGCTTGTATCAGGTTTATATCAGGCTTATATCAGGCTTATATCAGGCTTATATCAGGTTTATATCAGGTTTATATCAGGCTTATATCAAGCTTATATCAGGTTTATATCAGGCTTATATCAGGCTTGTATAAGGCTTATATCAGGCTTGTATCAGGTTTATATCAGGCTTATATCAGGCTTATATCAGGCTTATATCAGGCTTATATCAGGCTTATGTCAGGTTTATATCAGGTTTATATCAGGCTTATATCAAGCTTGTATCAGGTTTATATCAGGCTTATATCAGGCTTATATCAGGCTTATATCAGGTTTATATCAGGCTTATATCAGGCTTATATCAGGTTTATATCAGGCTTATATCAGGCTTATATCAGGTTTATATCAGGTTTATATCAGGCTTATATCAGGCTTGTGTCAGGCTTATATTAGGCTTATATCAGGTTTATATCAGGCTTATATCAGGCTTATATCAGGCTTATATCAGGTTTATATCAGGTTTATATCAGGCTTATATCAAGCTTATATCAGGTTTATATCAGGCTTATATCAGGCTTATATCAGGTTTATATCAGGCTTATATCAGGTTTATATCAGGTTTATATCAGGCTTATATCAGGCTTATATCAGGTTTATATCAGGTTTATATCAGGTTTATATCAGGCTTATATCAAGCTTATATCAGGTTTATATCAGGTTTATATCAGGCTTATATCAGGCTTATATCAGGTTTATATCAGGTTTATATCAGGCTTGTATCAGGCTTATATCAGGCTTATATCAGGTTTATTTTAGGCTTATATCAGGCTTATATCAGGCTTATATCAGGTTTATATCAGGCTTATATCAGGCTTATATCAGGCTTGTATCAGGTTTATATCAGGTTTATATCAGGCTTATATCAGGCTTATATCAGGTTTATATCAGGCTTATATCAGGCTTATATCACGTTTATATCAAGTTTATATCAGGCTTATATCAGGCTTATATCAGGTTTATTTTAGGCTTATATCAGGCTTGTATCAGGCTTATATCAGGTTTATATCAGGCTTATATCAGGTTTATATCAGGTTTGTATCAGGTTTATGTCAGGCTTATATCAGGCTTATATCAGGTTTATATCAGGTTTATATCAGGCTTATATCAGGCTTATATCAGGTTTATATCAGGTTTATATCAGGCTTGTATCAGGCTTATATCAGGCTTATATCAGGTTTATTTTAGGCTTATATCAGGCTTATATCAGGCTTATATCAGGTTTATGTCAGGCTTATATCAGGTTTATTTTAGGCTTATATCAGGCTTATATCAGGCTTATATCAGGTTTATGTCAGGCTTATATCAGGCTTATATCAGGTTTATATCAGCCTTATAACAGGCTTATATCAGGTTTATAACAAGCTTATATCAGGCTTATATCAGGTTTATATCAGGCTTATATCAGGCTTATATCAGCCTTATAACAGGCTTATATCAGGCTTATATCAGGTTTATATCAGGCTTATATCAGGCTTATATCAGGTTTATATCAGGTTTTTATCAGGCGTATATCAGGTTTATATCAGGCTTATATCAGGTTTATATCAGGCTTATAACAGGCTTACATCAGGCTTATATCAGGTTTATATCAGGCTTATATCAGGCTTATATCAGGTTTATATCAGGCTTATATCAGGCTTATATCAGGCTTATATCAGGTTTATATCAGGCTTACATCAGGCTTATATCAGGCTCATATCAGGTTTATATCAGACTTATATCGGGCTTATATCAGGCTTATATCAGGCTTGTATCAGGCTTATATCAGGTTTGTATCAGGCTTATATCATTTTTATGTCAGGCTTATATCAGGCTTATATCAGGTTTATATCAGCCTTATAACAGGCTTATATCAGCCTTATAACAAGCTTATATCAGGCTTATATCAGGTTTATATCAGGCTTATATCAGGTTTATATCAGGCTTATATCAGGCTTATAGCAGGCTTATATCAGGTTTATATCCGGCTTATATCAGGCTTATATCAGGCTTATATCAGGCTTATATCAGGTTTATATCAGGCTTACATCAGGCTTATATCAGGCTCATATCAGGTTTATATCAGACTTATATCGGGCTTATATCAGGCTTATATCAGGCTTGTATCAGGTTTATATCAGGCTTATATCAGGCTTATATCAGGCTTATATCAGGTTTATATCAGGTTTATATCAGGCTTATATCAAGCTTATATCAGGTTTATATCAGGCTTATATCAGGCTTGTATAAGGCTTATATCAGGCTTGTATCAGGTTTATATCAGGCTTATATCAGGCTTATATCAGGCTTATGTCAGGTTTATATCAGGTTTATATCAGGCTTATATCAAGCTTGTATCAGGTTTATATCAGGCTTATATCAGGCTTATATCAGGCTTATATCAGGTTTATATCAGGCTTATATCAGGCTTATATCAGGTTTATATCAGGCTTATATCAGGCTTATATCAGGTTTATATCAGGTTTATATCAGGCTTATATCAGGCTTGTGTCAGGCTTATATTAGGCTTATATCAGGTTTATATCAGGCTTATATCAGGCTTATATCAGGCTTATATCAGGTTTATATCAGGTTTATATCAGGCTTATATCAAGCTTATATCAGGTTTATATCAGGCTTATATCAGGCTTATATCAGGTTTATATCAGGCTTATATCAGGTTTATATCAGGTTTATATCAGGCTTATATCAGGCTTATATCAGGTTTATATCAGGTTTATATCAGGTTTATATCAGGCTTATATCAAGCTTATATCAGGTTTATATCAGGTTTATATCAGGCTTATATCAGGCTTATATCAGGTTTATATCAGGTTTATATCAGGCTTGTATCAGGCTTATATCAGGCTTATATCAGGTTTATTTTAGGCTTATATCAGGCTTATATCAGGCTTATATCAGGTTTATATCAGGCTTATATCAGGCTTATATCAGGCTTGTATCAGGTTTATATCAGGTTTATATCAGGCTTATATCAGGCTTATATCAGGTTTATATCAGGCTTATATCAGGCTTATATCACGTTTATATCAAGTTTATATCAGGCTTATATCAGGCTTATATCAGGTTTATTTTAGGCTTATATCAGGCTTGTATCAGGCTTATATCAGGTTTATATCAGGCTTATATCAGGTTTATATCAGGTTTGTATCAGGTTTATGTCAGGCTTATATCAGGCTTATATCAGGTTTATATCAGGTTTATATCAGGCTTATATCAGGCTTATATCAGGTTTATATCAGGTTTATATCAGGCTTGTATCAGGCTTATATCAGGCTTATATCAGGTTTATTTTAGGCTTATATCAGGCTTATATCAGGCTTATATCAGGTTTATGTCAGGCTTATATCAGGTTTATTTTAGGCTTATATCAGGCTTATATCAGGCTTATATCAGGTTTATGTCAGGCTTATATCAGGCTTATATCAGGTTTATATCAGCCTTATAACAGGCTTATATCAGGTTTATAACAAGCTTATATCAGGCTTATATCAGGTTTATATCAGGCTTATATCAGGCTTATATCAGCCTTATAACAGGCTTATATCAGGCTTATATCAGGTTTATATCAGGCTTATATCAGGCTTATATCAGGTTTATATCAGGTTTTTATCAGGCGTATATCAGGTTTATATCAGGCTTATATCAGGTTTATATCAGGCTTATAACAGGCTTACATCAGGCTTATATCAGGTTTATATCAGGCTTATATCAGGCTTATATCAGGTTTATATCAGGCTTATATCAGGCTTATATCAGGCTTATATCAGGTTTATATCAGGCTTACATCAGGCTTATATCAGGCTCATATCAGGTTTATATCAGACTTATATCGGGCTTATATCAGGCTTATATCAGGCTTGTATCAGGTTTATATCAGGCTTATATCAGGCTTATATCAGGCTTATATCAGGTTTATATCAGGTTTATATCAGGCTTATATCAAGCTTATAGCAGGTTTATATCAGGCTTATATCAGGCTTATATCAGGCTTATATCAGGTTTATATCAGGCTTATATCAGGCTTATATCAGGTTTATATCAGGCTTATATCAGGCTTATACAGGTTTATATCAGGTTTATATCAGGCTTATATCAGGCTTATATCAGGCTTATATTAGGCTTATATCAGGTTTATATCAGGCTTATATCAGGCTTATATCAGGCTTATATCAGGTTTATATCAGGTTTATATTAGGCTTATATCAAGCTTATATCAGGTTTATATCAGGTTTATATCAGGCTTATATCAGGTTTATATCAGGCTTATATCAGGTTTATATCAGGTTTATATCCGGCTTATATCAGGCTTATATCAGGTTTATATCAGGCTTATATCAGGCTTATATCAAGCTTATATCAGGTTTATATCAGGTTTATATCAGCCTTATATCAGGCTTATATCAGGCTTATATCAAGCTTGTATCAGGTTTATATCAGGTTTATATCAGGCTTATATAAGGTTTATATCAGGTTTATGTCAGGCTTATATCAGGCTTATATCAGGTTTATATCAGGTTTATATCAGGCTTATATCAGGCTTATATCAGGTTTATTTTAGGCTTATATCAGGCTTATATCAGGCTTATATCAGGTTTATATCAGGCTTATATCAGGCTTATATCAGGCTTGTATCAGGTTTATATCAGGCTTATATCAGGCTTGTATCAGGTTTATATCAAGTTTATATCAGGCTTATATCAGGCTTATATCAGGTTTATTTTAGGCTTATATCAAGCTTATGTCAGGCTTATATCAGGCTTATATCAGGCTTATATCAGGCTTATATCAGGTTTATATCAGGTTTATATCAGGCTTATATCAAGCTTATATCAGGTTTATATCAGGCTTATATCAGGCTTTTATCAGGCTTATATCAGGCTTAAATCAGGTTTATATCAGGCTTATATCAGGCTTATATAAGGCTTATATCAGGTTTATATCAGGTTTATATCAGGCTTATATCAAGCTTATATCAGGTTTATTTTAGGCTTATATCAGGCTTGTATCAGGCTTATATCAGGTTTATATCAGGCTTATATCAGGTTTATATCAGGTTTGTATCAGGTTTATGTCAGGCTTATATCAGGCTTATATCAGGTTTATATCAGGTTTATATCAGGCTTATATCAGGCTTATATCAGGTTTATATCAGGTTTATATCAGGCTTGTATCAGGCTTATATCAGGCTTATATCAGGTTTATTTTAGGCTTATATCAGGCTTATATCAGGCTTATATCAGGTTTATGTCAGGCTTATATCAGGTTTATTTTAGGCTTATATCAGGCTTATATCAGGCTTATATCAGGTTTATGTCAGGCTTATATCAGGCTTATATCAGGTTTATATCAGCCTTATAACAGGCTTATATCAGGTTTATAACAAGCTTATATCAGGCTTATATCAGGTTTATATCAGGCTTATATCAGGCTTATATCAGCCTTATAACAGGCTTATATCAGGCTTATATCAGGTTTATATCAGGCTTATATCAGGCTTATATCAGGTTTATATCAGGTTTTTATCAGGCGTATATCAGGTTTATATCAGGCTTATATCAGGTTTATATCAGGCTTATAACAGGCTTACATCAGGCTTATATCAGGTTTATATCAGGCTTATATCAGGCTTATATCAGGTTTATATCAGGCTTATATCAGGCTTATATCAGGCTTATATCAGGTTTATATCAGGCTTACATCAGGCTTATATCAGGCTCATATCAGGTTTATATCAGACTTATATCGGGCTTATATCAGGCTTATATCAGGCTTGTATCAGGCTTATATCAGGTTTGTATCAGGCTTATATCATTTTTATGTCAGGCTTATATCAGGCTTATATCAGGTTTATATCAGCCTTATAACAGGCTTATATCAGCCTTATAACAAGCTTATATCAGGCTTATATCAGGTTTATATCAGGCTTATATCAGGTTTATATCAGGCTTATATCAGGCTTATATCAGGCTTATATCAGGTTTATATCCGGCTTATATCAGGCTTATATCAGGCTTATATCAGGCTTATATCAGGTTTATATCAGGCTTACATCAGGCTTATATCAGGCTCATATCAGGTTTATATCAGACTTATATCGGGCTTATATCAGGCTTATATCAGGCTTGTATCAGGTTTATATCAGGCTTATATCAGGCTTATATCAGGCTTATATCAGGTTTATATCAGGTTTATATCAGGCTTATATCAAGCTTATATCAGGTTTATATCAGGCTTATATCAGGCTTGTATAAGGCTTATATCAGGCTTGTATCAGGTTTATATCAGGCTTATATCAGGCTTATATCAGGCTTATGTCAGGTTTATATCAGGTTATATCAGGCTTATATCAAGCTTGTATCAGGTTTATATCAGGCTTATATCAGGCTTATATCAGGCTTATATCAGGTTTATATCAGGCTTATATCAGGCTTATATCAGGTTTATATCAGGCTTATATCAGGCTTATATCAGGTTTATATCAGGTTTATATCAGGCTTATATCAGGCTTGTGTCAGGCTTATATTAGGCTTATATCAGGTTTATATCAGGCTTATATCAGGCTTATATCAGGCTTATATCAGGTTTATATCAGGTTTATATCAGGCTTATATCAAGCTTATATCAGGTTTATATCAGGCTTATATCAGGCTTATATCAGGTTTATATCAGGCTTATATCAGGTTTATATCAGGTTTATATCAGGCTTATATCAGGCTTATATCAGGTTTATATCAGGTTTATATCAGGTTATATCAGGCTTATATCAAGCTTATATCAGGTTTATATCAGGTTTATATCAGGCTTATATCAGGCTTATATCAGGTTTATATCATGGTTTTATATCAGGCTTGTATCAGGCTTATATCAGGCTTATATCAGGTTTATTTTAGGCTTATATCAGGCTTATATCAGGCTTATATCAGGTTTATATCAGGCTTATATCAGGCTTATATCAGGCTTGTATCAGGTTTATATCAGGTTTATATCAGGCTTATATCAGGCTTATATCAGGTTTATATCAGGCTTATATCAGGCTTATATCACGTTTATATCAAGTTTATATCAGGCTTATATCAGGCTTATATCAGGTTTATTTTAGGCTTATATCAGGCTTGTATCAGGCTTATATCAGGTTTATATCAGGCTTATATCAGGTTTTATATCAGGTTTGTATCAGGTTTATGTCAGGCTTATATCAGGCTTATATCAGGTTTATATCAGGTTTATATCAGGCTTATATCAGGCTATATCAGGTTTATATCAGGTTTATATCAGGCTTGTATCAGGCTTATATCAGGACTTATATCAGGTTTATTTTAGGCTTATATCAGGCTTATATCAGGCTTATATCAGGTTTATGTCAGGCTTATATCAGGTTTATTTTAGGCTTATATCAGGCTTATATCAGGCTTATATCAGGTTTATGTCAGGCTTATATCAGGCTTATATCAGGTTTATATCAGCCTTATAACAGGCTTATATCAGGTTTATAACAAGCTTATATCAGGCTTATATCAGGTTTATATCAGGCTTATATCAGGCTTATATCAGCCTTATAACAGGCTTATATCAGGCTTATATCAGGTTTATATCAGGCTTATATCAGGCTTATATCAGGTTTATATCAGGTTTTTATCAGGCGTATATCAGGTTTATATCAGGCTTATATCAGGTTTATATCAGGCTTATAACAGGCTTACATCAGGCTTATATCAGGTTTATATCAGGCTTATATCAGGCTTATATCAGGTTTATATCAGGCTTATATCAGGCTTATATCAGGCTTATATCAGGTTTATATCAGGCTTACATCAGGCTTATATCAGGCTCATATCAGGTTTATATCAGACTTATATCGGGCTTATATCAGGCTTATATCAGGCTTGTATCAGGTTTATATCAGGCTTATATCAGGCTTATATCAGGCTTATATCAGGTTTATATCAGGTTTATATCAGGCTTATATCAAGCTTATAGCAGGTTTATATCAGGCTTATATCAGGCTTATATCAGGCTTATATCAGGTTTATATCAGGCTTATATCAGGCTTATATCAGGTTTATATCAGGCTTATATCAGGCTTATACAGGTTTATATCAGGTTTATATCAGGCTTATATCAGGCTTATATCAGGCTTATATTAGGCTTATATCAGGTTTATATCAGGCTTATATCAGGCTTATATCAGGCTTATATCAGGTTTATATCAGGTTTATATTAGGCTTATATCAAGCTTATATCAGGTTTATATCAGGTTTATATCAGGCTTATATCAGGTTTATATCAGGCTTATATCAGGTTTATATCAGGTTTATATCCGGCTTATATCAGGCTTATATCAGGTTTATATCAGGCTTATATCAGGCTTATATCAAGCTTATATCAGGTTTATATCAGGTTTATATCAGCCTTATATCAGGCTTATATCAGGCTTATATCAAGCTTGTATCAGGTTTATATCAGGTTTATATCAGGCTTATATAAGGTTTATATCAGGTTTATGTCAGGCTTATATCAGGCTTATATCAGGTTTATATCAGGTTTATATCAGGCTTATATCAGGCTTATATCAGGTTTATTTTAGGCTTATATCAGGCTTATATCAGGCTTATATCAGGTTTATATCAGGCTTATATCAGGCTTATATCAGGCTTGTATCAGGTTTATATCAGGCTTATATCAGGCTTGTATCAGGTTTATATCAAGTTTATATCAGGCTTATATCAGGCTTATATCAGGTTTATTTTAGGCTTATATCAAGCTTATGTCAGGCTTATATCAGGCTTATATCAGGCTTATATCAGGCTTATATCAGGTTTATATCAGGTTTATATCAGGCTTATATCAAGCTTATATCAGGTTTATATCAGGCTTATATCAGGCTTTTATCAGGCTTATATCAGGCTTAAATCAGGTTTATATCAGGCTTATATCAGGCTTATATAAGGCTTATATCAGGTTTATATCAGGTTTATATCAGGCTTATATCAAGCTTATATCAGGTTTATATCAGGCTTATATCAGGCTTATATCAGGTTTATATCAGGCTTCTATCAGGTTTATATCAGGCTTATATCAGGCTTATATCAGGTTTATATCCATGCTCAGACACACCAACTGCAACATCCATCAACTTTGCACAGCCCTCCTCCATACCCCCAATAAAGCCGAGCTGCACATGTCATAGTTGTCGTTGCATCCTGAGACACACCCGTGCATTAATCATGCTGCTTAATCAGCATCGTGATATGCCACACCTGTGAGGTGGGTTGGATTATCTTGGCAAAAAGGTATGTATATAGTGAAAGGTTTAGATCATTGATTTCAAAAACGGGAGCAAAACCAAAAGTCATAGGGTTTGTATTTTTGTTCAGTATATATACAAATATAATGTGTATATATATATATATATATATATATATATATATATATATATATATATATATATATATATATATATATATATAAATAAATATATATATATATATATATATATATATATATATATATATATATATATATATATATATATATATATATATATATATATATATATTTAAATATATATATATATACATACATATATATATATATACATACATATATATATATATATATACATATATATATATACATATATATATATATATACATACATATATATATATATATATACATATATATATATATATATATATATATATATATATATATATATATATACATACATATATATATATATATATATATATATATATATATATATATATATATATATATATATATATATATATATATATATATATATATATATATATATATATATATATATATATATATATATATATATATATATATATATATATATATATATATATACTACCGTTCAAAAGTTTGGGGTCACATTGAAATGTCCTTATTTTTGAAGGAAAAGCACTGTACTTTTCAATGAAGATAACTTTAAACTAGTCTTAACTTCAAAGAAATACACTCTATACATTGCTAATGTGGTAAATGACTATTCTAGCTGCAAATGTCTGCTTTTTGGTGCAATATCTACATAGGTGTATAGAGGCCCATTTCCAGCAACTATCACTCCAGTGTTCTAATGGTACAATGTGTTTGCTCATTGGCTCAGAAGGCTAATTGATGATTAGAAAACCCTTGTGCAATCATGTTCACACATCTGAAAACACTTGAGCTCGTTACAGAAGCTACAAAACTGACCTTCCTTTGAGCAGATTGAGTTTCTGGAGCATCACATTTGTGGGGTCAATTAAACGCTCAAAATGGCCAGAAAAAGAGAACTTTCATCTGAAACTCGACAGTCTATTCTTGTTCTTAGAAATGAAGGCTATTCCACTAAATTGTTTGGGTGACCCCAAACTTTTGAACGGTAGTGTATGTATATATATATATATATATATATATATATATATATATATATATATATATATATATATATATATATATATGTACAGTATATGCAGTGTTGATTCATAAAGCCTTCCTGCACCGCTGCAAATGGGCTCCCAGCAGGTAACTTGCTCGTTAACGTGCATAGAAAATTCAGTGTATGATTGTTTTGCGAGGGAAGAAAGGCTAATCTTATCCAAAGTCTTTGTACTATACACACATTAAAGTGCAGCACAGTACAATAGTTTCCATGCCACTTAATGACACTATGGAAGGGGGTAGAGCCATTTCACTTTGTACCTTGCGACTAAGTCTTATGAACAGCAACCAGCTCAGAGGTCTTTGCTGACGTCCTTCAGCAATTATGGCAGCCATTAGGATTGAATATAATTAACCTCTTTATTAATGACAGTAGCAGCTTGTTTCTCAGAGCCAATCTCAAAAGACTGTTGAAAGCAATTATTCCAACTGATAAGTATGAAAATATACTGACTTGACACTCATTTGTCTGTTTGCAGACGCACTCTTGCAGTGTCTTTAGTTCATTCAACATATACATTTTTATTCTGTTTTTGTTTCACCTTACACCTCAACAGAAATGATCTCCGTGTCTGGATGTGGAAGTGAGACAAGGCAAGAAGGCACTTAAGAGGGAGGCTCCTGCTACAGAGCAATGCTTACGTTCATGGGAATGTTCCAGGCCATGTACACGTGAGATTTGTATTCATCCATCCACACCTCGGCTGCTCGCAAGGCATTGCGCTTGGCATAGTAATCAATGTCATTGTTGTAGGGCTTTTTGGTGCGCTCAATGTGGGCCACTCTGGCACAGGGGAGGACTTCCATACTGCCGCCACACTGCCACACCTGCAAAGTAACAAGAAACATCACAAAAAGATTCATTAGTCGGTGGTCAAAACGAGTAAACATACATAATGGAAATGCAAGAGGATGCTTTACATTGAAAGAATAATGGAAATAATGGAAATGCAAGTAATAAAATAAATAATACAATGCAAATAATAAAATAAATAATACAATGCAAATAATAAAATGCAAATAATAAAATGCAAATAATAAAATAAATAAAAAAATGCAAATAATAAAATGCAAATAATAAAATGCAAATAATAAAATAATGGAAATGCAAGTGGATGCTTTACATTGAAAGAATAATGGAAATAATGGGATTGCAAACAATACAACAAATAATAAAATGCAAATAATAAAATAATGGAAATGCAAGTGGATGCTTTACATTTAAAGAATAATGGAAATAATGGGATTGCAAACAATACAATAAATAATAAAATGCAAATAATAAAATAATGGAAATGCAAGAGGATACTTTACCTTTAAAGAATAATGGAAATAATGGAAATGCAAATAATAAAATAAATAATAAAATGCAAATAATAAAATGCAGATAATACAATAAATAAAAAAATGCAAATAATAAAATGCAAATAATAAAATGCAAATAATAAAATAATGGAAATGCAAGTGGATGCTTTACATTTAAAGAATAATGGAAATAATGGGATTGTAAATAATAAAATAAATAATACAATGCAAATAATAAAACAATAGAAATGCGAGAGGATGCTTTACATTTAAAGAATAATGGAAATAATGGGATTGCAAATAATAAAATAAATAATAAAATGCAAATAATAAAATAATGGAAATGCAAGTGGATGCTTTACATTTAAAGAATAATGGAAATAATGGGATTGCAAATAATAAAATAAATAATAAAATGCAAATAATAAAATAATGGAAATGCAAGAGGATACTTTACCTTTAAAGAATAATGGAAATAAGGGAAATGCAAATACTAAAATAAATAATAAAATGCAAATAATAAAATGCAAATAATAAAATAAATTAAAAAATGCAAATAATAAAATGCAAATAATAAAATGCAAATAATAAAATGCAAATAATAAAATAAATAATAAAATGCAAATAATAAAATACAAATCTTAAAATGCATATAATAAAATGCAAATAATAAAATAATGGAAATGCAAGTGGATGCTTTACATTTAAAGAATAATGGAAATAATGGGATTGCAAATAATAAAATACATAATAAAATGCAAATAATAAAACAATGGAAATGCAAGTGGATGCTTTACATTTAAAGAATAATGGAAATGAAGTGAATTAGTGAAGTGAATTACATTTATATAGCGCTTTTTCTCAAGTGACTCAAAGCGCTTTACATTGTGAAACCCAATATCTAAGTTACATTTAAACCAGTGTGGGTGGCACTGGGAGCAGGTGGGTAAAGTGTCTTGCCCAAGGACACAACGGCAGTGACTAGGATGGCGGAAGCGGGGATCGAACCTGCAACCCTCAAGTTGCTGGCACGGCCGCTCTACCAACCGAGCTATACCGTCCCAATAATAGAAATACAAATAATAAAACAATGGAAATGCAAGTGGATGCTTTACATTTAAAGAATAATGGAAATAATGGAAATGCAAATAATAAATAAATAACAAAATGCAAATAATAAAATGCAAATAATAAAATGCAAATAATAAAATAATGGAAATCTAAGTGGATGCTTTACATTTAAAGAATAATGGAAATAATGGGATTGCAAATAATAAAATACATAATAAAATGCAAATAATAAAACAATGGAAATGCAAGAGGATGCTTTACATTTAAAGAATAATGGAAATAACAGAAATACAAATAATAAAATGCAAATAATAAAACAATGGAAATGCAAGTGGATGCTTTACATTTAAAGAATAATGGAAATAATGAAAATGCAAAGAATAAAATAAATAATACAATGCAAACAATAAAATAAATAATACAATGCAAATAATAAAATGCAAATAATAAAATGATGGACATGCAAGAGGATGCTTTACATTTAAAGAATAATGGAAATAATGGAAATGCAAATAATAAAATAAATAATACAATGCAAATAATAAAATGCAAATAATAAAATGTAAATAATAAAACAATGGAAATGCAAGAGGATGCTTTACATTTAGAGAATAATGGAAATAATGAAAATGCAAAGAATAAAATCAATAATACAATGCCACTAATAAAATGCAAATAATAAAATGCAAATAATAAAACTATGGAAATGCAAGAGGATGTTTTACATTTAAAGAATAATTGAAATAATGGAATTGCAAATAATAAAATAAATAATACAATGCAAATAATAAAATGCAAATAATAAAATGTAAATAATTAAATGTAAATAATAAAACAATGAAAATGCAAGAGAATGCTTTACATTTAGAGAATAATGGAAATAATGAATATGAAAATTATAAAATAAATAATACAATGAAAATAATAAAATGCAAATAATAAAATGTAAATAATAAAATGCAAATAATAAAACAATGGAAATGCAAGAGGATGCTTAACATGTAAAGAATAATGGAAATAATGGAAATGCAATTAATAAAATAAATAATAAAATGCAAATCTGCGGTCCCCTCCAAGGTTTCTCATTGTATCCAATTGGGTTGAGTTTTTCTTGCCCTGATGTGGGATCTTAGACTTAGACTTAGACAAGTCTAAATCTAAGATTCTGAGCCGAGGATGTGGTTGTGGCTTGTGCAGCCCTTTGAGACACTCGTGATTAAGTGCTATAATAAACAAACTTTGATTGATTATTGTTGGGAAGGCAGTTTATCACGGACCCGACAGTCTACACGCAGATTTGGTCTTGTGGAATTGGGTCCACGGTGAGAATACTGGGACAGGCAGCCATGAGGACGCAACAAAATGTTTTGGGTTTTGTGCAGCTCGTGATAAGAATTGTAAAAAGTGCAAAAGTAAATCCTCTATTCATGACCAGTGTGAGAATGTGTGCCAACGGCGTCTTGGCTGTTCCCATTCCGATACACACAGCGGTATCAGAATGTCGCAGCATACGTTTTCCCCCTCATAGAAACTGCACAGCTTCCGCCACCCCCAGTCACCACATGATGTTCGCCACAATGTGCATCAGATGCTACGAGCCATTAGCTTCTTACTGAACCCAGAACCAAGTCCCCTGCATGGCAGAACATATGGATTGTGTTGCAGAACTCTTGCACAGTGAGAGTACAGCCTGTGCTCAGTTGCCCTTCTATAGTTTACAGCAGGGGTCACCAACGCGGTGCCCACGGGCATCAGGTCGCCCGTAAGGACCAGATGAGTAGCCCGCTGGCCTGTTCTAAAAATAGCTCAAATAGCAGCACTTACCAGTGAGCTGCCTCGATTTTTTAAATTTTATTTATTTACTAGCAAGCTAGTCTCGCTTTGCCCGACATTTTTAATTCTAAGAGAGACAAAACTCAAATAGAATTTGAAAATCCAAGAAAATATTTTAAAGACTTGGTCTTCACTTGTTTAAATAAATTCATATTTTTTTTACTTTGCTTCTTATAACTTTCAGAAAGACAATTTTAGAGATAAAACACAACCTTAAAAATGATTTTAGGATTTTTAAACACATATACCTTTTTACCTTTTAAATTCCTTCCTCTTCTTTCCTGACAATTTAAATCAATGTTCAAGTAAATTTATTTTTTTTATTGTAAAGAATAATAAATACATTTTAATTTAATTCTTCATTTTAGTTTCTGTTTTTTTGACGAAGAATATTTGTGAAATATTTCTTCAAACTTATTATGATTAAAATTAAAAAAATATATTCTGGCAAATCTAGAAAATCTGTAGAATCAAATTTAAATCTTATTTCAAAGTATTTTGAATTTCTTTTAAAATTTTTGTTCTGGAAAATCTAGAAGAAATAATGATTTGTCTTTGTTAGAAATATAGCTTGGTCCAATTTGTTATATATTCGAACAAAGTGCAGATTGGATTGTAACCTATTTAAAACATGTCATCAACATTCTAAAATTAATCTTAATCAGGAAAAATTACTAATGATGTTCCATAAATTATTTTTTTTATTTTTTCAAAAAGATTGGAATTAGCTAGTTTTTCTCTTCTTTTTTTCGGTTGAATTTTGAATTTTAAAGAGTCGAAATTGAAGGTAAACTATGTTTCAAAATTTAATTGTCATTTTTTTTGTGTTTTCTCCTCTTTTAAACCGTTCAATTAAGTGTAAATATCATTAATTATTAATAATAACATAGACTTAAAGGTAAATAGAGCAAATTGGCTATTTCTGGCAATTTATTTAAGTGTGTATCAAACTGGTAGCTCTTCGCATTAATCACTACCCAAGAAGTAGCTCTTGCTTTCAAAAAGGTTGCTGACCCCTGGTTTACAGCATGTGTGTGCTCTTAAATGCAATTTTAGGAGCGTCGGTATGCACACATTACTTATGATTTATTCACACTCTCTTGGCTCTTTTTAGTTGTGAGCTGAACTGTGATATTGAATTGGGATAGTACCACCTGTGCACCCCGAGAAGACACGGAGTTCTGGTTTTAAATGAACCATTGCCCAACATAAAGTGTGGTGGAATGTCCGAATCTTAACCAGCAACAAAAGTGAATTTAGTACAAAAGTTTTATTTACCCATAATCAAATGGTACAAGGTTGGATTGAATTGCCATGCAAACAGACAGTGTCTCCGGAGATGTTGGATGAATCGAGAATCATGCGAATCATGCCTAGACTTGGTCTACTTGGTTATTTATGTGTTTCCCTCGTGTGTCAAGGTCCAGTTGTTCTGGACCTGTTTGTTCTGCAACATCCTTGAATCCCTTAGCCATAACAAACAATTAAAACATCTTGTACAATGTCAGGACGACCATACGCTGAACTCTTAGACACAAATGCTCTTCAAATGGTACAAAATAGAAAAAGGTGAAAAGGTCAGAAATTCCACTACAAAAGTCTCCGGGCTAAGGAATTGCACCTCTGCTGGTGGATGTTAAAAGTTAAAGTTAATTAAATTAGATCTGAAAGCATCAACCATTTCCAGTACCTGCCGACTCTGAAGGAAAACAGAGCAACTGAGATAGCGGCTTGAGATCACGTCTTTGCTAGAAGTATGTTAGTCACATTGCTGGTTTAAGAGCAGAGGAGCATGTTCGGCAGCGCACAATCACAGAGTACTTACAAGCAGACACAGTGTGTAGACAGAAAAGGGAGAAATGACTCATTTTGGCTTAATAAGTAAAGATAAAGGTGAAGTTATAACACTGAAACACCCTCAGGGAGAGGTGATTTAAGACATGGCTAGCAAATTAGCGGCTAAAGTCCAGCCCCAGTCGGCAGTGTGGTAGCTACTTCTAAATCACTAATCCTCGTCTCCATGGCGACAAATAAAGTAAGTTTCTTTCAAGTATCATCCCTGCAGGACGAGGAATAACTAAACAATGTATACAAACGCCATGGGTGGATCTACACCTGACATCCACTGTAATAATACCAAGTACAGGAGCGTATCTAGTCGATACTACTATGATTAAATCAATATTTTTTGGCATCACAACATCTTCTTTCATTTAAAAAAAATATATTATGTTTATAAACTCAGGAAATTCATCCCTGGACACATGAGGACTTTGAATATGACCAATGTATGATCCTGTAACGACTTGGTATCGGATTGATACCCAAATTTGTGGTATCATCCAAAACTAATGTCAAGTATCAAAGAAGAGAAGAATAAGTGATTATTACATTTTAACAGAAGTGTAGATAGAACATGTTAAAAGAGAAAGTAAGCAGATATTAACAGTAAATGGACAAGTAGATTAATAGTCAATTTTTACAGTTTGTCCTTCAGAATGTGTACAAAATAATAGGTAGATAATTGACACAATATGTTACTGCATATGTCAGCAGACTAATTCGGAGCTTTTGTTTGCTTACTTACTACTAAAAGACAAGTTGTCTTGTATGTTCACTATTTTATTTAAGGACAAACTTGTAATAAGAAACATATGTTTAATGTACCCTAAGATTTGTTGTTAAAATAAAGCCAATAATGTAATTTTTTGTGGTCCCTTTTATTTAGAAAAGTATCGAAAAGTATCGAAAAGTACCGAAAAGTTTCAAAATAATTTTGGGACCGGTACCAATACCAAAATATTGGTATCGAGACAACACTACTTGCTGTATTATAATACTGAGAGACTCATTTTAATTGCCAGTGATTAACGTACACAGACATAAGACTGCTAACGCATTACGTACTAACTTACTTTAGTGCTAGAAAAAGTAGTTCCCGCTAATCGCGTTTCATTAAACAAGATCTCAATTGTTTACTTACTTTACACCGTACCGTGTTCCTGTTAATGGTATACATTATCTTAAAAAAAAACAGTATTAAAATGATCGATACTTTGTTTTGAGAATTGTATGTTCACTATTTTATTTAAGGACAAACTTGTAATAATAAACATATGTTTAATGTACCCTAAGATTTGTTGTTAAAATAAAGCCAATAATGCAATTTTTTGTGGTCCCCTTTATTTAAAAAAAGTATCCAAAAGTGTCGAAAAATGTTTGGTACCGGTACCAAAATATCGGTATCGGGACAACACTACTTGCTGTATTATAATACTGAGAGACTCATTTTAATTGCCAGTGATTAACGTACACAGGCATAACACTGCTAACGCATTACGTACTAACTTACTTGGGTGCTAGAAAAAGTAGTTCCCGCTAATCGCGTTTCATTTAGACAAGATCTCAATTGTTTACTTACTTTACACCGTACCATGTTCTTGTTAATGGTATACATTATCTTAAATAACTCAAGTATTAAAATGATCGATACTTTGTTTTGAGAATTGATATTAGCGCATACAAATCTGGTATCGGCAGTATTGATCACTACTTGGCAGCCAGTTTTCACGGCCAGTATGTTGTTGGTTTGTGGACCTCTCTGGGTGGGTTTTCTCAGTGTACTTGTATTCGTACGAACATGTTAGGTTTAAGTGGGGTGTCTGAATTTCTGAGGTGAGTGTGAGTGGGTGTTGTTTGTCTTTGACTGACGACCAGTATAGAAAGTACCCAGCTTCTCACTTGAAGTCAGCCCATGAGCATGAACAGGATAAGCTGTATAAAATAAATGGATGGATAGTGGCTGTTTAAAATAAATATGTGCAATTTGTAAGTGGATGTGTTTACACTGGTGCAGCAGTAGCTGAGTCTTAGCCTTGGCTCTGTGACGAGTAGTAGTTCAGGGTTCGATCATTTACGTAAATTACAGCATGTATTTGTTGGGAGAAATGCTTTACCTCATCGGATTGAACCTTTTCAGGCCCGCGGGCCGCATGTTTAACATCCCTGGTTTAGAGAGTTAACAAAAATGTACTACATTAATGTGCAATAATTTTCTTCAGGTTCGAGATAAAAGCTGCCATAAAAACCCAAAAGTCAAAGAAGCATATCATTTCATTTGAAAGGCTATTAAATGAACTGAACACTGCATAACATTTCATGATACTACGATAATTGTGTTAACTTGGTGCCCCGCTGGGTGATATACCATTTCTTTCCAGCCAAAGATGGAATGCAACAAAAGAGTGTCTATTTGGAACAAAGTCAAAGATAGTCTTATTGGAATGCAGGCGCCAGAAATTTGGTGCGATACTAGTACACCAAAACTATTTCAACTGGCCCCCAACACAAGATGATGACCGCTAGATGACTTTGCTAAGTGTAAAATGGAGCTGCATTTTTAAATTAAATAAACTGCAGTTGTAAATGTGTCCACTGGAAGTCGCCACAGCAATTCTGTTAGGCAAGCAAATAGTGCATATTTAAGCGGGGGCTGCTACTCCTACCCCTCGACTCAACGTAAAACAAACAGGAGTAAAATAAACAATTGGTAACTCCACTTGAAATGCTGCATGAGACACTGGATGGACTGTGACTTCAAGTTGGATTGTTGAAAGTCTAAGTTCAATGTGTTCTTCATGGTGTTCTTGAAACCACCATTTTATTCCTCTAGAATGTTCAACTAACTTGAAGTGTTTTGTCAAGAGGACTATTTGGGAAATGTACATTTTTAAAATGTGTTTGTTCTATTTCGGGCCGAAGTAAAACAAAGAAAACAATCTGAAGTTGTCGTAGTTGTATTTTGAAGTTATTATGCCATGATACGTGGGAATAGATGTTCCTCCATGCCGCCCCTGAGCTAAAACTAGTTTGACACCCCTGATTTAAAGAGAACAAAAAGATGAGTTGACCTTCAGTGGCTGCCACAGCTGGACTCGACTACCCGATAACGCGGAAGCTAGTTAAACCCCAAACACCGACACTACAAAATAACAAGAATAGTCAGCTACACTCTTGGGACATTCAAACGATTGCAACTGGACTATTCAAATGGTCTTAGAAGTTTTGCAGGCTTATTCAGTTCATACTCACAGACTTGGACTGGTCAGACCTAGTCTGACTGCTTGATGTCAAAATCTCTTCTTTTGTGTACTAGAGCCCCGAGGTCACCAACATGGTGAACAGGCGACGGGAATTGGCTTTTGGTGTCATGAGAAGCCTTTGAAGACCTTTATGGTTACGATATAAGGTCTCCCGTAGCACTAAGGTCCAGGTCTACAACACCACCGTCCTGTCATTCCTCCTTTATTGGACCAAGATATGACCACTGTGCAAGTCCAATGTTTCTTAGAACCTATGAGGGTGTGGAGTGGTATGACCACATTTCAAATGTGGTCATACCAGAAAACCAACCCTCCCAACATTTGTTGTGTCCTTGGCCAGGATTCGATGGCTCGTACATGTCTTCCATTGTCCCATCAACCACCCATACAGTATAATGGTGTTTGACTCGTCAACAACGGGCCTAAAAAGACGTCTTGCAATCGACCCCGCGCCCCCTGGTACGATGTTGTCGACCTGGACCTACAGCAGACTGACCTGTCACTGCAAGAGGCCTACGGTTGCTGCCAGGACCGTACAAACTGTAGTCGTCTGGTGACCCTGGTGGTTTCAAAGCCAAGTTTGACCCCAACTCAAAAGTTGTCCACTGGACTTCATTTCTGACGTCGGTTCGGCTTTGACCCCTAATAAAATTGTTGGCTGTGTCATTAAAACTAAGGTTCTAACACAGGGAATTGTATGATGTACAACTTAATTGCTAATGTAATTGTTACTGTCCATGCAGATAGTCAATTGCATCTAGAGCAGTTTGGTGATACGCTCCCTGAAGCAAGAGAACACACAAGATATAAAAAAGCATAAAGGATAGTAACATCAATAAACATATTTCTATCAGAACCATTACTCAGATCCATCCATTGAACAAGAAACAGGAGTGCAGCACATTTACTGTAGATCACAATCAGAAGAATCAGAATCAGAAGAGTTTTTATTGCCATTGTTGTCAGGGTTGTCCCTGACAGTTTGGTCAAGTTTTAGTTTTCCTCTGCGTTTGTCTTGGTTTCCTGTTCTTAGTTTCCTGTCAGTGCTTTTATTTTGTCTTCATTTCCTGATTGTCTCCCTGAGTGCTTTGTCCCCTCAGCTGTGGCTGATTGGCACGTGGCCACACCTGGTGCCAGTCAGCCAGCTGCCTATTTAAACCTGTCCTGCCCTCCAGTCACGGCGGGATTCTTGTAGTGTCTACTGGTCAATGTCATTTATACTTGTTGTTGTAGCTCTGTCTACTTCGGTCCGCTCTGTTCCTATCATAGTTCATCCTGCTCCTTTCTTGCCACGTGAGTTTTGTTTATCCGTGTCACAGTAAGTGTTTTAGTCCACAGTTAGCCTTTGTGCTATTTTAGTTCATAGCCTAGTTTGTTCTCCGCCTTGTGCGCGTCTTTTGTTTGTACCCTTTTGTCTACTTCTGTCCACTCTGTTCCTAACTTAGTTCATCCTGCTCCTTTCTTGCCACGTGAGTTTTGTTTATCCGTGTCACAGTAAGTGTTTTAGTTTCTTGTCCACAGTTAGCCTTTGTGCTATTTTAGTTCATAGCCTAGTTTGTTCTCCGCCTTGTGCGCGCCTTTTGTTTTGTTTTTTGCCATAGTATTTAATTAAATCATGTTTTCCCGTTCAATGCCTGCCGTCATCTCCGCATCTTGGGGTTCGTCACCAAAAAACTTTGACAATTGTTTGAGAACCGGTTCACAAACTAGGAATTTTACTTGGTGCAATCATGCATTGACCAGCAACATGTGATCACATGGCACAAATAAATCCATATATTTGTAGGTATTTAAATGAACAAAGTCACCAGTATATTTGAAATTCATTTAGAACTATACTGAAAATCAGGAGCTGTGAATCTCTTCAAGAAAAACATACAATAGACTCGCTTATTGATCACCACAAAACAAGTTAATGTTGACATTTCATTATATAAAAAATATTGACTGTTATATTTAATTCTAGAGTTCTACTCTCTATATCAAACATCTACAAGTAAAGAGGTGAAACTGCCAAAGAGTGTTTCAGAAGGAAAAGAGGGCAGACGAGAGACATTCTTTGAAGAGCTTGGAACCCAGATCGAAATGATGAAATGGTGGGCTGAGGTCTTGCAAAGTTAATATTATACCTCATCCCACCCGACATACATATCTGACAGGCGAGCAGAGGGAAATTTGCCTGCAGCACCAAACAGAGGCCTGAGGCTTGCACAAAAACACAACACTTGCCTTAGGTCATCCAAAGTTCACCTTCACTTTCCTTACCATGGTCTGGGAGCACCATTGACACAGTTCATGATCAAACACACGCCAGCAGCACCCATTTAGAGATACCCTACTGAAAATGAGGCGTGGGTTTTAGATTAGTACTACAGTAGGTACTGCAGATAGTATTTATTTAGAAGAGGTACTCAAAAAAACTAATGCAATACATTACTATTTATATTCATCTTAAATACACCAAAATAGCCTCAAGAACTGGGGATCAGCCGTTAGCGTTGGTAGCCATAGAGTCGTTTGTTCCCTGGAGCGTAATTTATCGTATTTTCCGGACCATAGGATGCATCGGATTATAAGGCGCATTAAAGGGGTCATATATACATATATATATATATTTTGTTCTAAATGTAAAATACTTCCTTGTGGTCTACATAACATGTAATGGTGGTTCTTTGGTGAAAATGTTGCATAGATGATGTTTTACACGTCATCTTCAAGTCGCTTTCTGACAGTCTCTTCAGGATTCTTATTTACGTGGCTCACCTTCGACGGCGTCTTCTCCCGGTCATCTTTGTTGTAGCGGTGTAGCGTGCAAGGACGGGAGTGGAAGAAGTGTCAAAAGATGGCGCTAACTGTTTTAATGACATTCAGACTTTACTTCAATCAATAATGGAGCAGCATCTCCTCAACCGGAAACAATAACAACGCCGGAAATGTGTCCCGTGAAAAACCGTCCGACCGGAACTCTCTAATAACTAAAGTTCCTTGGGTGAATAATGTAAACTCACTACACCGGTATGTTTTAGCGCTTTCATGGCGAGTTTACTGACAGATGTAAGTAAGAACTTTACACTACTTTATATTAGAAATGGCAACAGTGGAGGATGAATGTCACATAACAAGAAGATAGAGACAAAGAAGAAGCTTATCGACTACGGGGTCGTCACGGACTACAAAGGCGGACAAGCGCACATTTTCAGGACTTATGCAGATCCCAATTTACAGATCAGCAGGTACAAGAAGGTAAGAAAAGTTGCTTTTGCGTAATATTGCGGAACAAAACGCCAGATAAAATGTCTTACCTTATACACACACCATAATAATACTCCCATGTTGAAGCACAGTACAATCCGTCAAGCGGTGCGGCTTCGTAGCTTACCAAAGTCCTACTAAAACCTTTTGAGAGATTTTTGAGTGCCATGTGTAATGTTTGGTGTTGTTTACTTGACTCATATTGCAGTTGACACGTATCTCTTATGTGTGATTGCTATCATATTACAGTCTACACATATATCTAATTGAATGATTGAATGAGACTTTTATTAGTAGATTGCACAGTACAGTACATATTCCGTACAATTGACCACTAAACGGTAACACCCGAATGAGTTTTTCAACTTGTTAAAGGGGTCATATATATCTATATTTTGTTCTAAATGTAAAAGACTTCCTTGTGGTCTACATAACATGTATTGGTGGTTCTTTGGTCAAAATGTTAATCAATTCATGGTATATCTTATGCATATGCTATATGGATATCTTATGTGTGACTGCCATCTACTGGTCACACAGTTATCATTTCACCATGTACCTAATAACATAGCTTCGAGGTCGGTAAGCACAACCAAAATTATTCCGTACATTAGGAATAAGGTGCACTGTTGAGTTTTGAGAAAATGAAAGGATTTTAAGTGCGCCTGATAGTCCGAAAATTACGGTACACTTGACCTTTTGCGCCACAAGTTCAAACTAGAGGGAAAATGTTAATTTGTCAAAAAAAATGTCATTTGACTAGCTCCATGCCATGCTTTATGTCACATAATGTGTGTGTGTGGAAAGGTGTGCCCTTAATTTACCAGTCAGTCTATATTTCTATCCAAACCTATCGTCACAAGCTTTGGGTAATCAGCAAAAACGCGGCCATATCGAAAGGAGCCAGTTGAGGTGGCTTAGGGCATCTAGTTCAGAAGCCTGCCGGACACCTCTCTGGTGGGATGGGGATGGAGCCTCGGGGTGGACATTTGATAAGGCTAAAGGGATTATGTCACGCATGGAACTAAAGAAGGCGATCGAAGACCGAATAATTTGGTATTCCCTACTGAGACTGCTGAGCCCACAACCATGGCCCAAATATGTGGAAGGAAATGGCTGGATGGCTAGATCTACTATTCAAAAATGATTGACCATGAGGGAAAAAAACTGTATCCCATCTGGTTGGTGCTGATTAATTATTCAGCTGACAGTATCTTATACCCGAAAGGAATTCTGCGCGTCAGTCGGTTGGACACGCTTTGGCTCTGATAAGGATGAGGTCGACCAAAATAAGAGCGGTAGTTGAGAGTGGGATAAAACATAGACATGTCATTTAATCAGGATTTAGATTTGAGCTAGTATAGCCCAGCCCAAGAGGAACATCAGATTCTGATTCAGATTTTCCATCTGTCCGTTTTCGACAATGGTTGTCCCTTAAAGGCCTACTGAAAGCCACTACTAGCGACCACGCAGTCTGATAGTTTATATATCAATGATGAAATCTTAACATTGCAACACATGCCAATACGGCCGGGTTAACTTATAAAGTGACATTTTAAATTTCCCGGAAAACTTCCGGTTGAAAACGTCTATGTATGATGACGTATGCGCGTGACGTCAATGGTTGAAGCGGAAGTATTCGGACGCATTGTATCCAATACAAAAAAGCTCTGTTTTCATCGCAAAATTCCACAGTATTCTGGACATCTGTGTTGGTGAATCTTTTGCAATTTGTTTAATGAACAATGAAGACTGCAAAGAAGAAAGCTGTAGGTGGGATCGGTGTATTAGCGGCTGGCTGTAGCAACACAACCAGGAGGACTTTGACTTGGATAGCAGACGCGCTATCCGACGCTAGCCGCCGACCGCATCGATGATCGGGTGAAGTCCTTCGTCGCGCCGTCGATCGCTGGAACGCAGGTGAGCACGGGTGTTGATGAGCAGATGAGGGCTGGCGTAGGTGGATAGCTAATGTTTTTAGCATAGCTCTGTCGAGGTCCCGTAGCTAAGTTAGCTTCAATGGCGTCGTTAGCAACAGCATTGCTAGGCTTTGCCAGGCGGTACAGCATTAACCGTGTAGTTACAGGTCCAGAGTTTGGTAGTATTGTTGATCTTCTGTCTATCCTTCCAGTCAGGGGCTTATTTCTTTTGTTTCTATCTGCATTTAAGCACGATGCTATTACGTTAGCTACATAGCTAAAGTATTTTCGTGGAGATAAAAGTCACTGTGAATGTCCATTTTGCATTCTCGACTTTCATTTTCAAGAGGCTATAGTATCTGAGGTTTTAAAAATGCAAATCCGTGATCCACAATAGAAAAAGGAGAAAGTGTGGAATCCAATGAGCCAGCTTGTACCTAAGTTACGGTCAGAGCGAAAAAAGATACGTCCTGCACTGCACTCTAGTCCTTCACTCTCACGTTCCTCATCCACAAATCTTTCATCCTCGCTCAAATTAATGGGGTAATCGTCGCTTTCTCGGTCCGAATCGCTCTCGCTGCTGGTGTAAACAATGGGGAAATGCGAGGAGCCTTTCAACCTGTGACGTCACGCTACTTCCGGTACAGGCAAGGCTTTTTTTTATCAGCGACCAAAAGTTGCAAACTTTATCGTCGATGTTCTCTACTAAATCCTTTCAGCAAAAATACGGCAATATCGCAAAATGATCAAGTATATCCCTGTTTAAATAAGAACATTTCATTTCAGTAGGCCTTTAATAGGGTCACAAATTAGCTGGAGCCTATCAGAGCTGACTTTGAGCGAAAGACACACATCCTAGACAGGACACAAATGTAGAAACAACAACATTGCACTCACATTGACAGACCATTTAGGTCCCCACTTAACGTACAATGTGTATTTAAGAAGGGAGTACCAGGAACAAGTACACACTGGTAAAACACACGAGGCGGCGATGCGGGCGATTAGTTTTACTGTGAAAAACAAAGATCACCAAGATCCGAAAGTACGTGAGAGAAATATTTGCTTACATTTTTTTAGACTGTCATTCAGATGTGTGACTGAGTTCAAAATAATGTTATTTATTGTACTCCATGTACTATTATGTGTCATGGCTGGGTAATGGGTGTGTTACCTGACTAGTCGGGCTTCTGTACAGGTCCGTAAAGTCGATACCGGGCAGAGCTTTGATTCAGGAATAGCTTAGTGCAGTGTTTTTCAACCTTTTTTGAGGCATTGATTGATTGAATTGATTGATTGGCAAGGCACATTTTATTCATTAAAAAATCCGGAGGCACACCACCAGCAGGAAACGGTAAAAAATGAAACTCCACCAGGTCGTCGTGCCTTATTCTGAGTTTGTTGGTGTTTACCTGTGTGTAGTGCTCTCGTTCTTGTCTTGCGCTGTTATTTTGGTGGCCCTTCCTGTTTTATTGGTGTTTTCCTGTAGAAGGTTTAAGTGGGGTATCTGAATTTCTGAGGTGAGTGTGAGTGGGTGTTGTTTGTCTTTGACTGACGACCAGTATAGAATGTACCCAGACGACCTACTCAGTGGCCTAGTGGTTAGAGTGTCCGCCCTGAGATCGGTAGGTTGTGAGTTCAAACCCCGGCCGAGTCATACCAAAGACTATAAAAATGGGACCCATTACCTCCCTGCTTGACACTCAGCATCTAGGGTTGGAATTGGGGGTTAAATCACCAAAAATGATTCCCGGGCGCGGCACCGCTGCTGCTCACTGCTCCCCTCACCTCCCAGGCGGTGAACAAGGGGATGGGTCAAATGCAGAGGACACATTTCACCACACCTAGTGTGTGTGTGACAATCATTGGTACTTTTAACTTAAGTTTCATGTCTTCCTTTGAGCGCTATTCCCCGCACCTGCTTTGTGTTAGCAAGCAAGGCTATTTACGTTATTGCTATCCTTCTTTGTGTGGACGTTGTCGATTGTCGTGTCATGTACGGATGTACTTTGTGGACGCCGTAAGTTTTTGCTGTCGTCCAGCGTTCCGTGTTTGTTTACTTTGTAGCCAGTTCAGTTTTACATTTGTTTTGCATAACCATTGCCTTTTCCTTTCCCATTCCCTTTTGTTCATTTTTGGTTTAAGCATTACATACCTTTTTACCTGCACGCTGCCCCCCGCTGTGGTCTGCATATTGGGATCACAACAAACCATCGTCGTCTCACCCGACACATTTTACAAAGCAATTAACTACCTGCTGCCACCTACTGACATGGAGTATTACGTGGTTACCCTGCCGAGTTTTACACAGCACAGACACTAAGCAACGGCACATTATTTGCAGATTATGATTATTGATTTGCAAAAAAATATTTTTTGGACCATTTAGGTGAAGTTGCATAATTTCCCACGGCACACCAGACAATATTTTACGAATGATAAATGACACAATATGTAACTGCATACGTCAGCAGACTAAATTAGGAGCCTTTGTTTGCTTACTTACTACTAAAAGACAAGTTATCTTGTATGTGCACTATTTTATTTAGGGATAAACTTGCAATAAGAAACATATGTTTAATGTACCCTCAGATTTTTTTGTTAAAATTAAGCCAATAATGTAATTTTTTGTGGTCCCTTTTATTTAGAAAAGTATCGAAAAGTACCGAAAAGTGTCGAAATAATTTTGGGACCGGTACCAATACCAAAATATTGGTATCGGGACAACACTACTTGCTGTATTATAATACTGAGAGACTCATTTTAATTGCCAGTGATGAACATACACAGACATAACACTGCTAACGCATTACGTACTAACTTACTTTGGTGCAAGAAAAAGTAGTTCCCGCTAATCGCGTTTCATTTAGACAAGATCTCAATTGTTTACTTACTTAACACCGTACCGTATTCCTGTTAATGGTATACATTATCTTAAATAAAACCAGTATTAAAATGACCGATGCTTTGTTTTGAGAATTGATATTAGAGCATACAAATCTGGTATCGGCAGTATTGATATTTCAGTATTGATCACTACTTGGCAGCCAGTTTTCACGGCCAGTATGTTGTTGGTTTGTGGACCTCTCTGGGTGGGTTTTCTCAGTGAACTTGTATTTGTACGAACATGTTAGGTTTAAGTGGGGTATCCAGACTTGCCAACCTTGAGACCTCCAATATCGGGAAGTGGGGGTAGGGGGGGGGGGGCGGGGTGGGGGTGGGGGTGGGGGTTGGGGCGGGGGGCGTGGTTGGGGGCATGGTTATTTACCGCTACAATTCACCAACTCGAGTATTTCATATATATATATATATATATATATATATATATATATATATATGTATGAAATACTTGACTTTCAGTGAATTCTAGCTATATATATATATTTATTTTATTTACATAAAAGAAATACTTGAATTATCTATCCATTAGATGGCAGTATTGTCCTGTTTAACTTCTCCGTTCATGACTGAGAAATCATTTCGGCCACCGTGTTCAATGGAGAAGTCTGTTCTACATATTTGCAGGCAACATACACCTTCCCCTTCGAACTGTCCTGGATGAACTGAAATTCTTGTTTCCATTCGTTTTGGAACTTGCAAGCGTATTTATATTGTGGGAAAGCGGACGTGAGAATAGGCTGTCCCCACTCAGTCTCAGGACCGCATTGAGCTGGAGGGGGCGTGGCCTCCAGCTCCGGCTGAATACCGGGAGTTTGTCGGGAGAAAATCTCTGCCGGGAGGTTGTCGGGAGAGGCGCTGAATACCGGGATTGTCCCGCTAAAAACGGGAGGGTTGGCAAGTATGGGTATCTGAATTTCTGAGGTGAGTGTGAGTGGGTGTTGTTTGTCTTTGACTGACCACCAGTATAGAATGTACCCAGACGACCTGCTCAGTGGCCTTGTGGTTAGAGTGTCCGCCCTGAGATCGGTAGGTTGTGAGTTCAATCCCCGGCCGAGTCATACCAAAGACTATAAAAATGGGAGCCATTACCTCCCTGCTTGGCACTCAGCATCAAGGGTTGGAATTGGGGGTTCAATCACCAAAAATGATTCCCGGGCGCGGCCACTGCTCCCCTCACCTCCCAGGGGGTGATCAAGGGTGATGGGTCAAATGCAGAGAATCATTTTGTTTTTGTTCATATTTATGATTTAAAACAATACCCTCCAAAAAGTAGCTTGTGCCATCGACTGCCTTCAACAAATTGCACATAGACGTGTTCTCATTTAATATTGCATGTGACAGTGATGGACACCTTGGCAGTCTTGCAAATATGAAGCCTAAAATATTATACATGTTAGCTGAAGTGTGGAAGGAAAAAAAAAGCATATATTTGGTAGGGACATCAATATATGCAAAAATACATTACCTGGGATACAATATCCACTTTATTCTGGTCCTTAGACACATGCCTATGACCCATGCTATACATTTTGCACCATTTTCTATACTGATTGCCCCACACTTAGTGTTGTTTAGCAAGATAATATCCCCCCAAAATGTGTTACTTGGATGGCAGGAAATGAAGTCTAATCAAGGCTTTATTTGACATCAGCTCTGGTGTTACGGCATTGCAATGTTTATTTACACCAGGACAAATCAGTAAGTCATCAGAAAGCTGTGAAAATGACAGAGCAGCATCCGAGTTATCAAATCTATTCAGCGCGGAGACCAATATTAGGTCTCTGCAGAGAGTGGTGAGGACGGCAGGAAAAGTTCATCAGGACTCCTCGTCCTCCTATCCGGGAGATGGCAAAAAGCCGCTGCCTGACCAGGGCTCAGAAAATCTGCAGAGACTCCTCCCACCCCCACCAAGGACTGTTTTCACTGCTGGACTCTAGAAAGAGGTTCCGCAGCCTCCGTAGCAGAACCTCCAGGTTCTGTAACAGCTTCTTCCCTCAGGCCGTAAGACTCTTGAACGCATCATAATAATCCCCTCAATTCCCCCCCCCAAAACGGATTAAGTGGCTGGAATCTAAAGACAATATAACATACATCCATAAACGTGGATGCATATGCAAAAGTGCAATATATTTATCTGTGCAGTCATTTATTTATTTATATTTGCACCTTATTGCTCTTTTATCCTGCACTACAACCAGCTAATGCAACAAAATTCCGTTCTTATCTGTACTGTAAAGTTCAAATTCGAATGACAATAAAAGTAAGTCTAAGTCTAAGTCTAATATTATCCAAAAGTGACGTTCTAAAATGAAAATTGCTGTAATCAGTTAAAATGTTTTCAACTGATTACATTTTGGGCCTGATCTACATAATTCCTACTGTTACTTTTAGTTTGTGTCTCAGTTTGGTCATCGGTGTGCGTTTGTATAGCAGAGAAAAAGATAGTGGAGACAGACAAGAGTGTTTACTTTGGTTCTTTCACTCTGCTATAGATAGCTCAAAAAGCTATGGGTGGATTTTATCTACCTTGAAGGAAATGTCCAAAATGTGTTAAGGAACAAGTCATGGCATTTTTGGGAATGATCCAGATATCCGTCTGGATTCAGGACTTTTGCACAACAACCTGGCAGAGGTCTGAGCCCTCAGAGTGCTTTTTCTAGTTGCTAAATGTTGTCTGTTCAAGATGCTATTGTTTAAAAAGCAGTTTCTATTTCACTAGTAGAAGCTATCTGTACAAATGCACTCCCTATTTTTCCAGGCTCTCTTAAGGCGATTACAAAAACAAATCATGGCTAAAATGAGAAATGATATGCAACATTAACATCCATTCAGATGCTTAGATTACTGCAAGTGTTGTGCTTCACTGCTGAGTAATTGATCATTTTGGAAGGAACAATACTGCACCAAATGTTTTTAAACTGGGACAGCCAGGATGGTAAACAGGACAAGACCTCTTAAACACGTTACCTAAAGGGCAGTAATGGACCTTGTTGCATACCATCAACCTGCTGGGGGACCACGGATAGAAATTAGCCTTTGGCTACAATCTGACATATTTACCGTAATTTCCGGACTATAAGCCGCTACTTTTTCCCCTCGTTCTGGTCCCTGCGGCTTATACAAGGGTGCGGCTTATATACGGCCTGTTCTTCTCCGACACCGACGAAGAGGATTTCGGTGGTTTTAGTACACAGGAGGAAGACGATGACACAATGATTAAAGACTGACTTTTCATATACCGGTAGGCTGGTTATTTTGATAACGTACATGCGAGCACTTTGTATTACTTTGCACCGTTGTATTATTTGTACTCTGCACGAATGCTGTTCGCCATGTCAAAGATGTGAAAGTTTGATTGAATGATTGAAAGATGTATTGTTAATAAATGGGACGCTTTGCGTTCCCAAACAGTCATCTCTGTCCCGACAATCCCCTCCGTGGTAGCAGGAACCCCTATATACTACGCTAATTACACATCAAAACCCTGCGGCTTATAGTCGGGTGCGGCTTATATATGGAGCAATCTGTATTTTCCCCTAAATTTAGCTGGTGCGGCTTATAGTCAGCTGCGGCTTATAGTCCGGAAAATACGGTACATTGTATTTGTTCATTATTGTTCTCTGCACCATGTAAAAAATAAAGCAGGGTCCCCAAACTACGGCCCGCGGGCCGATTCCGGGACACCAGCGTCCAAAATCAGGCCCGCGGGAAGTCCCAAGTATAAAAAAACAAAACAAAAAAAACAACATTATTTTTTCTGTCTTTTCTTATCCACTTTGTACCGCTTGCTACTCACGGTGTCTCCTAGCCGCTCAGGCAAATCATATAGTGCCAAAAACTGCATTTTCTCATCGATGACGTGACATCATCGCGCGTGCGGAAAGTGCGCTATATATGTCTAATATATATACTGTATATCTAATATATATATATATATATCTAATATATATCAATTATGTATGTATGTATGTATGTACATACATACTAGATATATATTCAATATAGATAGAGATATATATTAGAAATAGATATAGATATAGATAGAGATATATATATAGCGAGAAAGATATATATATATATATATATATATATATATATATATATATATATATATATATATATATATATATATATATATATATCTTTCTCGCTATATATATATCTCTATCTATATCTATATCTATTTCTAATATATATCTCTATCTATATTGAATATATATCTAATATGTATGTACATACATACATACATATATATACATACATGTGTATGTATATATATATATATATATATATATATATATATATATATATATATATATATATATATATATATACATATATATATATACATATATATATATATATATATATATATATATATATATATATATATATATATATATATATATATATATATGTATATATATATATAATATATATATATATATATATATATATATATATATATATAGAGAGAGAGAGAGAGAGAGAGAGAGAGAGAGAGATATATATATATATATATATATATATATATATATATATATATATATATATATATCTCTCTCTCTCTCTCTCTCTCTCTCTCTCTCTCTCTCTCTCTATATATATATATATATATATATATATATATATATGTATATATATATATATGTATATATATATATATATATATATATATATATATATATATATATATGTATATATATATATATATATATATATATATATATATATATATATACATATATATATATATATATATATATATATATATATATATATATATATATATATATATATATATATATATATATATATATATATATATATATATATATATATATATATATATATATATATATATATATATATACAGCCCGGACCCCGGCCAAATTGTTTTAACCCAATGCATCCCCCGAGTCAAAAAGTTTGGGGACCCCTGAAATAAAGCCTGAAATAAAGCACCAATATCAGTATCAGTTTTCTATTTGTTGTGTGTACACCAGTGATACCGACCACTGTAAAAGTACCATCCATCCATTTTCCACTGCTTGTCCCATAATCAATAAAATAGTCAATAATCAATAAAACCAGTCATGGCATTAGGTACAACCTAGAATAATATCTTTCCGCAATACTTCTCCTCTTAGTCTATTCTTAAAACCCACTCTGCTGGTGATTGATACCAGATATTGTGGAAGTGGATTCCTGTAAGTGATTGCCCTAAACATGACAGTCTTTTTTCAAAACATCAGTTTTGGGTTTAAGACGGGTGAGAGCACCTCTTAGGGCTATCCTGGTACCATAGTTGTGACTGTCATTAGCAAGCAACAGCTGAGGATACAGATAAGCACGTTTATGGTATGTATAGATTTTTTTCTTAAATAGAATCAAACTACCAGCTAAGTCTTTCACCAACGCTCATCCATGACAATTCATTACGCGTTACTCAAGGCCAATCCTAAATGAGCAATGGGGAGCTCGTCTGGCAGCTCTGCTTTGGGTAAACTGGATTTTATTTGGTTCTTGTTTAGATGCATTAGACCAGATTGCTGGGCAGTAGTCAAGATGTGACAATACAAAGGATTGTATAACTTGCTTAGTAGTTAAGAAATAGGAACTTCTTATTATGATTGAAATGCTTCTGCTCATTTGTGTTACTACAGTCGTGCTCATAAGTTTACATACCCTGGGAGAATTTATGATTTCTTGGCCATTCTTCAGAGAATATGAATGATAACACAAAAAACTTTCTTCCACTCATGCTTAATGGTTGTGTGAAGCTATTTATTGGCAAACAACTGTGTTTACTCTTTTTAAATCGAAATGACCAAAGAAAGTACCCAAATGACCCTGATCAAAAGTTAACATACCCCAGTAACTTTGATCTGGTAACATGCACAAAAGTTGACACAAACAGGTTTGAATGGCTAATCAAGGTTCCAATCCTCACCTGTGACATGTTTGTTTGTAATTAATGTGTGTGTATAAAAGGTCAGTGAGTTTCTGGGCTTCTGACAGACCATTGCATCTTTCATCCAGTGCTGCACACATGTTTCTGGATTCTGAGTCAAAATAATTGTCAAAGGATCTGCGAGAAAAGGTAATTGAACTGCATAAAACAGGAAAGGGGTATAAAAAGATATCCAAGGAATTGAGAATGCCAATCAGCAGTGTTCAAACGCTGATTAAGAAGTGGAAAATGAAGGAATTCAGGTCGACCAGCAAAGATTTCAGCCACAACTGCCAGGAAAATTGTTTGAGATGCAAAGAAAAATCCACAAATAACTTCAGCTGAAATACAGGACTCTCTGAAAAACTGTGGTGTGGCCGTTTGAAGATGCACAATAGGGAGGCACTTGAAGAAAAATGGGCTGCATGGTCGAGTCGCCAGAAGAAAGCCATTTCTGCGCAAATGTCACAAATTATCCCGCTGACATTACGCCAAACAGCACAGAGACAAGCCTCAAAACTTCTGGAACAAAGTCATTTGGAGTGACGGCTTTCTTCTGGCGACTCGACCATGCAGCCCATTTTTCTTCAGGTGCCTCCTTATTGTGCATATTGAAACAGCCACACCACAATTTGTGGAAGAAAGGTTTTTGTGTTATCATTCATATTCTCTGAAGAATGGCCAAGAAATCACATATTCTCCCGGGGTATGTAAACTTATGAGCACAACTGTATATTATTAATGTGAGTGGCCCAAGATAGTCTTTCTTCTATAAGACGTTATAATAACACCTTTAATCGTGCCACTCCATCCCTTTTGTTTCTTGAATCCTTTCATTGCCCATGTTGAAGGAAAATATATTGAAGATATATAGGGGCCCCTTTGCTATCAGACATAACTTCCATTCCGTTGCTGTCTTTGTCTATCACAGGGGTCGGCAACCCGCGGCTACGGAGCCGCATGCGGCTCTTTGACCACTCTGATGCGGCTCAGCTGCATACTTGCCGACCCTCCCGGTTTTCCCAGTATACTTAACGACCCCCCCCCCGATTTTCCCAGGAGACTGCCTCTCCTAGCAATCTCCCAGGGCAAATATTATCCTATTTTCACTCTAATTACTCAATCAAGGGTGTGCCCTAATGGCACTGCATTAATTGTCCTCTATAGCATTTACAAACAGCGTGCCAGCCCGGCCACATGTTGTATGTTGCTTTTACTTGCGCATGTAGGCGACAGCAAGGCATACTTGCTCAACAGCTACACAGCTTACACTGACGGTGGCCTTATAAAACAACTTCAACACTGTTACGTTACAAATATGCGCCACACTGTGAACCCACACCAAAAAAGAATGACAAACACATTTCTGAAGAACATCCGCACCGTAACACAACACAACAAATACCCAGAATCCCATGCAGCCCTAACTCTTCCGGTGTACATTATACACCCCGCTACCACCAAACCCCCCCACACATCAACCCCCCACCCCCCCTCTCCGTGCGTCGGTTGAGCGGAAGAGTTAGGGCTGCATGGGATTCTGGGTATTTGTTGTGTTGTGTTTATGTTGTGTTACAGTGCAGATGTTCTCCAGAAATGTGTTTGTCATTCTTTTTTGGTGTGGGTTCAAAGTGTGGCGCATATTTGTAACGTAACAGTGTTAAAGTTGTTTTTGTACGGCTACCGTCAGTGTAAGCTGTGTGGCTGTTGAACAAGTATGCCTTGCTGGCACTTACGTGAGCAAGCAAAAGCTGCATTCAACATGTGGCCAAGCAGGTACACTGTTTGGGCAGGCTGTAGAGGGCGCTAAAAGCAGCACTAACATTAAATTTCCATATTAAGATGCGTGCCGGTGCGTGTGTCAGAGACCCCTGGTTAACATAGCGCAAAGCAATTTAAGCTTTGTATGCAGTGTTTTTCATTTTAAATTTTAATTTTTTTTTTGCTCCCATTGTTTTCTTTAATTCGTGAAACTTTCCAAAATGGCTCTTTGAGTGGTAAAGGTTGCCGACCCCTGGTCTATCATATTACTGTTCATTTGCTGGTGCAGCCTAATCAGCGTATGTCAGTACCCTTCAGATACCTTCTGCTTGGTGAGGTCATTCAAAGTTTCCAGCCTGAGTCAAAGACATTTGACAGCAGTAATTATATGATCTAATTAAGTGATGCTCGGAGGAAGTACACTGAGTAATAAGAAGGTACGGGGAGGATCAGACAATCTGGGCTTGTTAAAAGTTACGGTAGTGGATGGTGCGCATACCGCCTGCAGAGAGGACAGTATTATTAAGTGGGGGTTCTAATAATGAAGTCAGGATTTTATATTACTAAAAAAAACAAGCTGACGAGGTCTGGAGTGTATACTTAATGGACTTGAATCTTAAACACTGACATTGAGCTATGCTGACATATCTTTTTAGTTTCAACAGCCACAGTATGTCCAAAGCTCTGTCATTGTTTCATTGCGGAACAAAAGAATATGTAGCTTGCCAAGCCGTGAATATGCATCTACAGAGGTGTAAATAAGGGTGTGGATCAACAATACAGTACTGGCAAGAGAAAGCCACACCTTGACACAGCCCAGACTCGGGCGTAAATATTGACAACATTTTACTGATGGGAGTGCAAACCCCACAGTAAATTCCACAGGACAAATCGTGTGGGGAGTTGTACCATACCCTCAGCATTAGGTGCACATGCACATTATAATAATACCGTGTTTTTTGGACCATAGGGCACACCGGATTATAAGGCGCGCTGCAGATGACCGGGTCAATTTAGGTCTATTTCCATTAAAAGATGCACCGTTATAAGGCGCATTAAAGGGGTCATTTTAGGATTTTAGTAACACAATAGTATGGGGAACATATTCACCATTAATTAGTTGCTTATAAACATGCAAATTAGCAACATATTGGCTCTTAATTAGTCATTATTAAGTACTTATTAATGCCTTATGGTAACACTTTAGTATGGGGAACATATTCACCATTAATTAGTTGCTTATTAACATGCAACTTAGTAACATATTGGCTCTTAATTAGTCATTATTAAGTACTTATTAATGCCTTATTATACAACCAGCAAGCCATTAACTAAGAGACTTCCCTCAATAACCTCAGAATTATTGCTTATTAGTAACCCTAACCCTTATATGTTCCCCTAGTGTCCAAATAACTCTAAATTAAGTCTTTGTTACTTGAAATATGTTCCCCATACTAAAGTGTTACCAATAACAACAATCATCCTGTACAAAAGCCAAACAAAGTGGAACAGCGACCTCCCTGCTTGACACTCAGCATCAAGGGTTGGAATTGGGGGTTAAATCACCAAAAAATATTTAATTTAGAGTTATTTGGACACTAGGGGAACATATAAGGGTTAGGGTTAGGGTTACTAATAAACAATAATTCTGAGCTCTTAGTTAATGGCTTACTGGTTGTATAATAAGGCCATGCAGAATAAGGCATTAATAAGTACTTAATAATGACTAATTAAGAACCAATATGTTACTAATTTGCATGTTAATAAGCAACTAATTAATGGTGAATATGTTCCCCATACTAAAGTGTTACCTTGTTTTTAATTAATTCATACATTATCTTTGTTTCTCTTGCTCTGTATATCCTTCTTCTTGACTGGGTGAAGTTAAAATACGCAGCTGCTGCCAATTTCCCATCAGGACTATTCTTTTGGAGCGCAGCTGCTGTAGGAAGATGGCAGAGTGTCGCTTGGCTGAACTCCACGCAGTCTGTTTTCTCCTCCGCCTACCTGCCTTAACTTCCAATACTTTTTTCCTACACATCTTGATTTGACATGATTTGCCATGGTAAGACATCTCCCCGCTCCTCACAGCTTCCCCTCAGTCCAGTGACCTAAGCTGGGTTGCACCTGTGCCTCTGGTGTTTTTTTCCCCGCAAGGTAGTTTTGTTTTCTTACTCCAGCGAGCATTTGTGTGAAATCACCACCTGCCACCTTCCCTGAACACAACATTGCTGCTACACTCATGTCCAGAAGTCTCTGGAAAGAAGGCTGTCCATTGGCTCCAGGCCAAAGACGATCATTAAATGCAAACAGTTTCCATCTTAGCACTGCGGTACCTGCTGAATTATAAAACCAGTTCTTCAGGATTGGAAGACTCGGTTCGGGTGATAACCGGTAAACATTGTCGGTCAGTTGGACAGAATCTTAAAGTACAACTCCAACCATCACACAGACCACGGTGCATGACCTCAAAGGTGAGCTGTGAGGGTTCCCTGACGGGCTTTGGCAGAGCATTAGGGAATGCACCTCTTTCAGAGGCACATGACGCCAAATTAGTTCACCAAGATATACGACCACATACACTATATTGGCCACCTGTCTTTACTCACTAATGAACTTGAAGTGCCATCCCATGGAATTGTCCAAAATGTTTTGGTATCCTGGAGCATTCAAAGTTCCTTTCACTGGAACTAAGGGGCCAAGCCCAACTCCTGAAAAACAACCCCACACTATAATTCCTCCTCCACCAAATTTCACACTCGGCACAATGTAGTCCAAAATGTAGCGTTCTCCTGGCAACCTCCAAACCCAGACTCGTCCATCAGTTGCCAGATTGAAAAGTGTGATTCATCAGTCCTGAGAAGATGTCTCCACTGCTCTAGAGTCCAGTGGCGACGTGTTTTACACCACCGCATCCCACGCTTTGCATTGGACTTGGTGATGTATGGCTTAGATGTAGCTGCTTAGCCATGGAAACCCATTCCATGAAGCTCTCTGCGTACTGTACATGGGCTAATTGGAAGGTCACATGAAGTTTGGAGCTCTGTAGCAACTGACTGGGCAGAAAGTCTTTGCACTATGCGCTTCAGCATCCGCTGACCCCTCTCTGTCAGTTTACTTGGCCTACCACTTGGTGGCTGAGTTGCTGTTGTTCCCAAACTCTTCCATTTTCATGAAATTTCATGACTGGATTTGTTGCACAGGTGGCATCCTATGACTGTTCCACACTGGAAATCATTGAGAGCGGCCAAATCTTTCACAAATGTTTGTAGAAACAGTCTCCATGCCTAAGTGCTTGATTTGATACACCGGACCAACTGATTAGGGCACCTGATTCTCATCATTTGGATGGGTGGCCAAATACTTTAGTTGTGTCCAGGGCATGACGTTAAAGTGCATCTGGCAGTGGAGGCTCCTCTATGTGGTCTTGGGGCACTAGGAGGTTAACCCCTTTACTACTGTTACCCCAGGTGGCCCTTGGCAAAGGCCTAGTACCTGACTGCCCCCTAGCCAGGGATACGGTGAAGACCTCAACGGCGGAGCAGGTGGAAGACGGTAGATTTAAGAACTAGCACAACGGCAGCGATGGCGGAAGAAGGCTGCAACAGAAAAGGGTCCCCAGTCATCTTGGACTCCATGCCACTGGACCCTGACCCGATTCTGTCAAGGATCGTGTTGTGACTGTCTGTGCACCAGTCAAGCACAGGCATGCTCCATAAAAGGATACACCCCTACCAGGAGGTTCATCATACTCGTTTGAGTGACCGCCGATGATGATGATGCAATATAGTGGATTTGGGCGTGATGGTAAGTTGGATAAAAACTATCACCTAAAAACAACGCTGGAAGGAGCATAATATGACATGAGGAGAATATGAATACTTTTAGATATTTAGGGAAAGTAAGTAAAACATTGACGGCACACCACTGCCCAACACTAGCATTAAAGGTATTTGTAATCACAAATACTACAACACCTGATATTTCCACAACTGGGTAGAACCTCTTAAAGTAAAGATGTAATTCTAAGTTTAAATACATGTTGGTGATACTGTATCTAAAGGCAAACTCTTAAAAATATAACAGTAAGTCACGTTATTGCTTGCATAATTTTCCTGGCACAAATGCAAGCTGGGACAAACAACGAAGCCTGCTGTATCTAAAACTGAGTCAATTAGGCTTCAGCAAATTGATCTGACTTCTGAATAATGCAGGCATTGGAAAAAGAAAAAAGCTGAATCAATATCCAATGCTACTGCACGCTACATCAACGGAGGGCAGGCGGTCAAACCCATGTTGCTGCTCAACTGCAGAGTGAGGAAAAATAATCAATGGTGTGACATGGATAAGACTCATGAGACTTGATCCAGGACCTCAAGTGGATAGAATTAAGGTCTCTTGTTTCTGGACAAAACTTGAAATGATAGCGCTACTATTATTGCTATTTTATCCTGCACTACCATGAGCTAATGCAACAAAATGTCGTTCTTATCTGTACTGTAATGTTCAAATTTGAATGGCAAGAAAAGGAAGTCTAAGTATAAGTCTAAGTCTAAGTCTAAGTCTATTAACTGGCTTTCATTCTCAATGTCTTGAAACCACATTATATATAGCGTACATTCACAGGATCTGTTTATAGGTCAATTGTATGTACACATCATCGTAGCAAGTCTTGCTCAGACATTCACAACACCTGTTTGTTGTCAGGGGATCTACTACAGTCTTTGTTGTCAGGGGATCTACTACAGTATTTGTTGTCAGGGGATCTACTACAGTCTTTGTTGTCAGGGGATCTACTACAGTATTTGTTGTCAGGGGATCTACTACAGTATTTGTTGTCAGGGGATCCACCTCACACATTTGTTGTGAGAGGATCTACTACACGTATTTGTTGTCAGGGGATCTACTACAAGTCTTTGTAGTCAGGGGATCTACGATACATCATTGTTTTCAGGGGATGTACTACAAGTATTTGTTGTGAGGGGATCTACAACATATATTTGTTGTGAGGGGATCTACTACACATATTTGTTGCCAGGGGATCTACTACAAGTCTTTGTAGTCAGGGGATCTACTACACATCTTTGTTTTCAGGGGTTCTACTACAAGTATTTGTTGTCAGAGGATCTACTACAAGTCTTTGTAAGACATTCACAAGTGGGTTGTCAGGAGATCTACTACACATCTTTGTTTTCAGGGGTTCTACTACAAGTATTTGTTGTCAGGGGATCTACTACAAGTCTTTGTAAGACATTCACAAGTGGGTTGTCAGGGGATCTACTACACATCTTTGTTGCCAGGGAAACTACTAGTCTTTGTAAGACATTCACAAGTGGGTTGTCAGGGGATCTACTACAAGTTCTTGTTGTCAGGGGATCTACTACAACTTCTTGTTGTCAGGGGATCTACTACAAATCTTTGTAAGACATTCACAAGTGGGTTGTCAGGGGATCTACTACACATCTTTGTTGCCAGGGAAACTACTAGTCTTTGTAAGACATTCACAAGTGGGTTGTCAGGGGATCTACTACAAGTTTTTGTTGTCAGGGGATGTACTACACGTATTTGTTGTGAGGGGATCTACTACACATATTTGTTGTGAGGGGATCTACTACACATATTTGTTGTCAGGGGATCTACTACAAGGCTTTGTAAGACATTCACAAGTGGGTTGTCAAGGGATCTCCTACACATCTTTGTTGTCAGGGAAACTACTACTCTTTGTAAGACATTCACAAGTGGGTTGTCAAGGGATCTACTACACATCTTTGTTGCCAGGGAAACTACTAGTCTTTGTAAGACATTCACAAGTGGGTTGTCAGGGGATCTACTACAAGTTCTTGTTGTCAGGGGATCTACTACAAGTTCTTGTTGTCAGGGGATCTACTACAAATCTTTGTAAGACATTCACAAGTGGGTTGTCAGGGGATCTACTACACATCTTTGTTGCCAGGGAAACTACTAGTCTTTGTAAGACATTCACAAGTGGGTTGTCAGGGGATCTACTACAAGTTTTTGTTGTCAGGGGATGTACTACACGTATTTCTTGTGAGGGGATCTACTACACATATTTGTTGTGAGGGGATCTACTACACATATTTGTTGTCAGGGGATCTACTACAAGGCTTTGTAAGACATTCACAAGTGGGTTGTCAAGGGATCGACTACACATCTTTGTTGTCAGGGAAACTACTACTCTTTGTAAGACATTCACAAGTGGGTTGTCAGGGGATCTACTGCAAGTTTTTGTTGTCAGGGGATCTACTACAACTCTTTGTAAGACATTCACAAGCGGGTTGTCAGGGATCTACTACAAGCCTCAGTCGTCAGGAGATATACTACAAGTATTTGTTGTCAGGGGATCTACTCCAAGTATTTGTTGTCAGGGGATCCTGATTCATTGCACCGGTCGCCCAGGGGGAGGGTTCCCCACATCTGTGGTCCCCTCCAAGGTTTCTTATTGTTATCCCATTGGGTTGATTAGTTTCTTGCCCTGGTGTGGGATCTGAGCCGCGGGTTTTGTTGTGGCTTGTGCAGCCCTTTGAGACACTCATGATTTAGGGCTATATAAGTAAACATTGATTGATTGATTGATTGGTTGCTTATTATGGCACATATCCAATAATTGCTTACATTTTTGAGTCCCTTAAGTGTAATAGATACATTTGTCCATAGCCTAGGATTGGTTCTCATCTTCTTCAATGCCCCTCCTGTTGGAAGTGACTCACATATGGTCAGCGCCCGCCATCATTTGCTTCTTGATGTGCTCGGGCATGCTGCTGATTTAGAAGCTGCCAGAGTGGCTGGTGTCCACAGATGGCCGGGGCTTATTGCCGCCTCGAAGCAACACTCTTGTCCTTCACAAGGTCGCTGATCTCGCTGCAGGAAGCCGCAGATTGTAAACGCTCAGGGCCAGGCATCATTTCATCGGCTTCCTGATTGAACATGACTAAAATAATGAGTTGCATTTTTCATGATCATTCGTTCGATTAGAGCTACTGGGATTAGTCGACGCAATTGACCGTGAAAATGAGTCACCAGCAACATTTTTTAGCCGATGCGTGAAGGAAGAACGGTCGAAAATTCCTAAAAACACACTCTGCAACCTTGTGGACAGCCTTCCCAGAAGAGTTGAAGCTGCAATAGCTGCAAAAGGTAGACCGACATCATGATGAACCCTATGGGTTAGGAATGGGATGGCACTTCAAGTTCATATGTGAGTCAAGGCAGGTGGCCAAATACTTTAGTGTATCTACTACGCTGTGCTTGAGAACCCAATGGATTAAATGTTACAAACAATACACACTGCAGCCTCCTCAAACAGGAGCAAAAGGAATGTATTAAACACAAAATAGGAAACAGATGGAACCAAATAAAAGCACAGCAGCAGAACCAATGGAGAACACTAACAAAAGCAAACCCTGTCAGGTGAAACTTTAGAGTGCCAGCACTTTGATAAAGATAGCACAAAGCAGTATTGAATTCAAGAAATAACTTGTAGCATCTGAGTGTCTTTTCCCTCTGGACAGCAATACTTTTCAATAAAGTCCGGAGTGATGCATGTTTGCATGTTAAACTGTTAATTTAAGCAAAGTGTGTCTTGTGTTAGAGAGAATCAGCACCTCCAAGTCAGAGTCCATGGTTCTCGCCCGGAAAAGGGTGGAATGCCATCTCCGGGTTGGGGAGGAGACCCTGCCCCAAGTGGAGGAGTTCGAGTACCTCGGAGTCTTGTCCACGAGTGAAGGAAGAGTGGATCGTGAGGTCAACAGGCGGATCGGTGCGGCGTCTTCAGTAATGCGGACGCTGTATCGATCCTTTGTGGTGAAGAAGGAGCTGAGCCGGAAGGCAAAGCTCTCAATTTACCGCTCGATCTACGTTCCCATCCTCACCTATGGTCATGAGCTTTGGGTTATGACCGAAAGGACAAGATCACGGGTACAAGCGGCCCAAATGAGTTTCCTCCGCCGGGTGGCGGGTCTCTCCCTTAGAGATAGGGTGAGAAGCTCTACCATCTGGGAGGAACTCAAAGTAAAGCCGCTGCTCCTCCACATGGAGAGGAGCCAGATGAGGTGGTTCGGGCATCTGGTCAGGATGCCACCCGAACGCCTCCCTAGGGAGGTGTTTAGGGCACGTCCGACCGGTAGGAGGCCACAGGGAAGATCCAGGACACGGTGGGAAGACTGTGTCTCCCGGCTGGCCTGGGAACGCCTCGGGATCCCACGGGAGGAGCTGGACGAAGTGGCTGGGGAGAGGGAAGTCTGGGCTTCCCTGCTTAGGCTGACCTCGAATAAGCGGAAGAAGATGGATGCATGGATGGATGGTGTCTTGTATTAATGGAGAACTGATTTATTGGATGGACGTCATTTCTTATGGGAACAATTGCTTCTGGTTTTGTTCAAATTTGGTCTTTGTCCAACGTTCTGCAACAAATTAGTAATACAAATGAGGTACTGCTGTGTACTGTATATAAATTAAATCCAGTTGTAATGACAACACAGTACGCCACATCATTGTACAGTACACAACCCGCCTGGGTTTACAGGATGTATCCGCTTTGTTGAGTTGAAAGAGTTCCACACGGATAACAAAGGCGCATATGTTCTCGGTATGACCCGCAATGAAGTAACACCTGCAACTGACAACTGCGTTGAAGAAACACTTGCCTGAACAACGCCGACTCACTTGTGGTTAAAGTGTTTGTTTTGTTATTTTATTTTCTAGTCAAAAAATAGTCTTCAGCGGGTGCTGTGTTTGGAGGTGGGTGCCGAGATATACAACAACAGTATAAACACTTATTTATTAGTCAAACTTCTGTATCTATATTCCTCCACAATGGATTTAACCCTGGTGTGTGGTGTTCGGGTCTGTGGGACCCGTTTTTCACTTTTTTATTAAAAGACAAATGATACAATTACTTAATTTTTCAAATTCATATTTCATATTTAATGACCACACACCATACACCCCCCATACACATTTCTAGTACATATAAGATGTCCGGGTCCACTGGACCCGGGGTTAATGACGGTGTGGAAATTGATGTTCTGTGTACCACACGCAAATACCACACACACACACCCACACACCCACACACAGAGCAGGCCTAGACAGGAGGAGGACAGAGTGTAAGGTACACAGAACATCAGAGGGTCAAATGTGCGAGAAAATGAGAGCAGACAGTGTTGACAAACAATGTTGCAACCTTGTGTGGGAACCGCAGGTGCAGAAACACAAAAGAAGAATCCCTGTGGGATGCAGAAACTGGCAGATACATTTTCCGTGCAACGTTCATATTGTCGTTACTCAGCCAGCGTTTGTGGGTCTGATGGACCCGTTGCATTTTGTGGCTTTTAATGCCTCACAATCAAACACTTTTATGTTAAAATACTGAACGGATCTTTATTGGGATAAGGTAAACATCTGTTCAGTACTTTAACATTAAAGTGTTTGATGTGTGTTTTAAATGAAAACAAATCTGACAAAATGGTATTTGGGCATACTTGCCAACCCTCCCGTTTTTAGCGGGAGAATCCCGATATTCAGCGCCTCTCCCGACAACCTCCCGGCAGAGATTTTCTCCCGACAAACTCCCGGTATTCAGCCGGAGCTGGAGGCCACACCCCCCCCCCCCAGCTCAATGCGGACCTGAGACTGAGTGGGGACAGCCTGTTCTCACGTCCGCTTTCCCACAAAATAAACAGCTTGCCTGCCCAAAGACGTCATAACATCTAGGGCTTTTATAGAGTGCACAACTGCGCACACAACAAGGAGACGAAGCAGAAGAACGAGGAAATTACAGACATGGCGGCCGAAATGATATACTCATCATGAACGGAGAAGTTAAACAGGACAATACTGCCATCTAATGGATAGCCACTGGAACACTGAAATTCAAGTATTTTTTTTTTTTCTATGTAAATAAAATAAATTAAAAAAAAATATATATATATAGCTAGAATTCACTGAAAGTCAAGTATTTCATACACATATATATATATATATATATATATATATATATATATATATATATATATATGTATATATATATATATATATATATATATATATATATATATATATATATATATATATATATATATATATATATATATATATATATATATATATATATATATATATATATATATATATATATGAAATACTCGAGTTGGTGAATTCTAGCTGTAAATAACCACGCCCCCAACCACGCTCCCCACCCACAAACAACCCCCCCCCCCCCCCCCCCACACACACACACACACACACACACACACACACACACACACACCCCCAGGCCCCCCACCTCCCGATATTGGAGGTCTCAAGGTTGGCAAGTATGGTATTTGGGATTCATGAATTGCATCGTATTTATTCAGTCTAGCTGAGTAATGACCATAAACATATAACAACATAAATTCAAGACAACAGAATATAGTCAAAGACATAATTCCAAAATGATTTTAAATAAATACTAGAATTGTTAAAGACGTATGATTTGTTTTATATCAAGTCATTGGCTTGCACATTCCAAACTAAATGTGCTATACAGTAGATGCTAACTGCATTCAACTGCAGACAATCCTAGCGAATGTGAAAGCCAGCGCCGCAGAGGGTACTGAGTGAAGTGTAATTAAGTCCCTCTTCTCTCTCGCTGGTAGAAGTGCTATAGACTGTAATTATCTCCATTTTCCACACTACAGATAGATAAGGACCAGATGCCTCCAGGCCCAGTCGAGCAGGATTTTTGAATTCCGGAAAAAAAACAATTTACTTCATTGCTTCTGGGGGTTGGCAAGTTAGCGGGTTTATGAAGACTCGCACTTGGTAAAGTGCTAAGACGACGGCACAATTCCTCCTTCCTTACCTGGGCTTTGTTTGGAGTTTGAGTTTATTTGGAAAATGCAAGCATACAAAATGATTCCCGCTGCTGCTCACTGCTCCCCTCACCTCCCAGGGGATGAAGAAGGGGATGGGTCGAATGCAGAGGACACATTTCACCACACCTAGTGTGTGTGTGTGACAATCATCCATCCATCTTCTACCGCTTGTCCCTTTCGGGGTTTGCGGGGGGTGCTGGAGTCTATCTCAGCTGCATTCGGGCGGAAGGCGGGGTACACCCTGGACAAGTCGCCACCTCATCACAGGGTTGTGTGACAATCATTGGTACTTTAACTTTTTAACTTTATACGTCACAATTTCCAGTTTCTCTATTCAACATGTTCGAAAAGGAGTAGGAAGAAGCGGAGCTTATTTAATCCGACCCCCTTTTCCTTTACATAGCAGTTGCTAAAACTTTTGTTCACTTCCTGTTCGCAATGTCACAACGTGGTTTTCGCAGCTTACTGCGAGGTTTGTTCTCCCGGGATGCAAACGGACTATTCCGGACAAGGCTTGCAGGTAGGAACATATTTAATTATCTTCTCTCAAAAAAGGTACAAAAAAGGCTCATCGCACTTGGGAGTTAAAGTAAACAACTAGCATAAGCTATGGCATAACAAGAAACAAGCATGAAACTGTGGCATGAAACAATTAACCAAACTATGGCAGGGAGCAACTAGCATAACTATGGAATCTGACATGAAACGAGCAATGACGCCAGGCCGACTGACTGGCAAAGGGGGTTTGATTAGTCTCTTGATTAGGCACAGGTGAGCGTCCCGAACACCAGAGGCAGGTGAAAACAATAAGCTGCCATGGCAACCAAACCAAACTCAGAAGTGTCACAAACAGGAACTAAAAGAGTCCAAAATCTAACAGAAAATAACAAAAACATGGTCCAGACCACAGATCATGAAACTATATTTATTCCCAATATACTCCATAGGTAATACCAATACAAATAAATAAATAAATAATAATGAGTGAAGTAAGTTATATTTCATATGGTGAGATGAGTAAGATTATCTAGAAAATGAATGGATGGATGAAATAAATTCAGAATGTTTATCACGGTTCTTCTTCTTTGTACTTTGTAAACACTTTAAGTTTGAAGAGTTTCTTGAAGTGGATCATATTAGTACATTGTTGGATTTCTTTGCTTAATCCATATCATCATTTAATTCCACATACTGATATACTGAAGGTCTTAAGTGTTGTACGTGCGTACAAATGTTATAAATTACTTTTTTCTCTAAGATTATATTCAGAATTGTAGCATTTTCTTGTGTCGCAGGTTACAGTTTGCTTGTACACCCTTGTATTTCTTCTGATTTTGTGGATTATTTGCAGTCTTGTTTCAAATGTTTTTGATTGTTTCTCCCCATCGTTTGCACGAGGAGTTATCGCATCAATTAAATGTAGTCACCAGTCAGCGAGTGTTACGCGGGTTGGATTATTTTGAGTCTTTCCATTGCAAGAGAGATTGCGTTGCGTTCATTGTGCATGTGCTTGCAAATTCGCCTATTTCTATTGTCTAAGGCAGTGTTTTTCAACCTTTTTTGAGCCAAGGCACATTTTTTGCGTTGAAAAAATGCGGAGGGACGCCACCAGCAGAAATCATTCAAAAAACGAAACTCAGTTGACAGTAAAAAGTCGTCGTCGCGATTGTTGGATATGACTTCAAAGCATAACCAAGCATGCATCACTATAGCTCTTGTCTCAAAGTAGGTGTACTGTCACCACCTGTCACATCACACCCTGATTTATTTTGAGTTTTTTGGTGTTCTCCTGTGTGTAGTGTTTTACTTCTTGTCTTGCGCTCCCATTTTGGTGGATTTTTCTCTTCTTTTGGTATTTTCCCGTAACAGTTTCATGTCTTCCTTTGAGCGATATTTCCCGCATCTACTTTGTTTTTATCCTTCTTTGTGGGGACATTGTTGATTGTCATGTCATGTTCGGATGTACATTGTGGACGCCATCTTTGCTCCACAGTAAGTCTTTGCTGTCGTCCAGCATTCTAGTTTTTGTTTACTTTGTAGCCAGTTCAATTCTAGTCTCGTTCTTCATAGCCTTCCCTAAGCTTAATAATAATACTTAGGGATGTCCGATAATGGCTTTTTGCCGATATCCGATATTCCGATATTGTCCAACTCTTTAATTACCGATACCGATATCAACCGATACCGATATCAACCGATATATACAGTCGTGGAATTAACACATTATTATGTCTAATTTGGACAACCAGGTATGGTGAAGATAAGGTACTTTTGAAAAAAAAATTATAAAATAAAATAAGATAAATAAATTAAAAACATTTTCTTGAATAAAAAAGAAAGTAAAACAATATAAAAACAGTTACATAGAAACTAGTAATTAATGAAAATGAGTAACATTAACTGTTAAAGGTTAGTACTATTAGTGGACCAGCAGCACGCACAATCATGTGTGCTTACGGACTGTATCCCTTGCAGACTGTATTGATGTATATTGATATATAATGTAGGAAGCAGAATATTAATAACAGAAAGAAACAACCCTTTTGTGTGAATGAGGTGGGAGGTTTTTTGGGTTGGTGCATTAATTGTAAGTGTATCTTGTGTTTTTTATGTTGATTTAATAAAAAATAAAAAAATTAAAAAAACGATACCGATAATAAAAAAAACGATACCGATAATTTCCGATATTACATTTTAACGCATTTATCGGCCGATAATATCGGCAGGCCGATAATAATAATAATAATAGATTTTATTTGTAAAAAGCACTTTATATTGAGTAAACCACCTCAAAGTGCTAGTGTATAAAAAAAAATTAAAAAAATAAAAAAATAAAAAAATAAAAACTAGAACAGCCAAATAGCTAAAACTAGTGTGCATACATCTAAAAAAAAAAAGGCTTTTTTAAAAATAAGGGTTTTTAAGCCTTTTTTAAAAGCATCCAGTCTGTGGTGTCCTCAGGTGGTCAGGGAGAGCGTTCCACAGACTGGTAGCGGCGGAGCAGGAAGCCCGGTCTCCCATTGTTCGTAACTTCAATGCCTTTTCTTAGGGGCACTTACTCACTTTGTTTATTTTTGGTTTAAGCATTAAATACCTTTTTACCTGCACACTGCCTCCCGCTGTTCCCGACATCTACAAAGCAATTAGCTACCGGCTGCCACCTACTGATATGGAAGAGTATTACACGGTTACTCTGCCGAGCTCTAGACAGCACCGACACTCAACAACAACACATCATTTGCAGACTATAATTACTGCTTTGCAAAAAATATTTATTACCCCAAATAGTTGAAATTAGATAATCTCCCCTAGACTGTATCTCACGGCACACTAGCCGCGGCTAAGTGGTTGAAAAACACTGGTCTAAGGGTCATCCGAGGGGACGCAGACCACCTCATGAGATCACACTTTTGATCCTTTGACTTGGAAGTAACATTTTATCGGGATTGTATGACTATAAAAGATTCTACAAGCACAGCTTGGATTGTTTCCCCGGGACAAAGTAGCCACATGGGCTCACCGTGTGATATAAACACAGGAAGATTAAAATTAGCTTTTTGTTTTTGGCAGACGAGGTTGCCATCATGGTTTGGCTGTGTAGACAACCAGTTATTGGACTACAAAAAGGAACAAAAATAAAGCTATATAAATTGCTTCAGGGGCGATTAAGAAATGATCTAATGAGAGTAGTTAATTTCTTCTTGTGTATGATGAACTGACTGTATTCATTATATTATTTCATAATCAAAGTGCATTGTCAAATACTATTGTGACATGCCGAGGCCATAGCATGGCTTAAAGCAGAGGTAGAAAAAGTTGTTTTCACTGAGGGCCACATTGCAGTTATGTTTGGCCCCAGAGGGCCGCTTCTAACAGTGAATACTAATATTACACTGTGGAGGGGGGCGTGGTCTGTGGGCCCGCCGCAGAGCGGGGTGTGTAAGGACCGGCCTTGAAGCACAGCTGGCAGGTGATTGGATTACCCAGCTGGGGCTGATCATCCAATCACCTGTCATGCTTATTAGAAGCAGCCGGGCCGAGACACCGGGGTTGGGGGTGGGAGTTCTTAGCATACGCGCGCTGGACATGAACATACTTTTTTTCATACCGTAGAAACAGCAGTACTGTTTTTCCATTTACAGTAATGTACACTAAATTTTGAGGTGAAATTATAGCAGTTTACCATATTTTTTTTTACATTTTAGAAAAAGTCTAATTTAAAAAATTGTGTAATAATAGTATTCACCGGCCCTTTGGGGCCAAACATAACTGCGACGTGGCCCTCGGTGAAAACAACTTTGACACCTCTCATCTAAATCCAACTGATTTGCTATGCTTTGCACGCTATACGGATCTTGAAAATCGACATATAATTGTATGTAATGTAGCTTTCCCATGTGGTTTTGACTGTTAAAATATGTATACCCATTGTAGTGAGACTATGTATATGCTGATCAAACATTCAAATATTTTTTTAAATTGAAATAAAAACGAAAAATACTGATTTCAAATCAAGTTATTCATCAAATTGTGCAATGTAAAAGTAGCAATAGATTTTAGGGTTAAATTGTTTAAATTTACTGTGATTTTTACAGCATTTTTCTCTAAATTAAAAAAACACTACTTTTTTTTTACTGTAATAAACTGTGGTGCCTTTTTGGCATTTACAGTAATACACAGAAGAATCTACACTTGTTGATTTGCGGTAAAAACCCCAAAAACAAACTGCATTGTTTTAAATTTACCGTAAAACAAACTAATGTAAATTTTACAATATAAAATTCTGGCAACTGAGCTGCCTTTTATTTTATTTTTTTTACCATAAAAACAGCAATACTTTTTTTCCATTTACAGTAATGTACACTACATTTTGAGGTGAAATTATAGCAATTTACCATATTTTTTTTTACATTTTCGTTTAAAAAAAGTCTAATTTAAAAAATTGTGTAATAATAGTATTCACCGTTAGAAGCGGCCCTTTGGGGCCAAACATAACTGCGATGTGGCCCTCCGTGAAAATGACTTTGACACCTTTCATCTAAATCCAACTGATTTGGTATGCTTTGCACGCTATACGGATCTTGAAAATCGACATATAATTGTATGTAATGTAGCTTTCCCATGTGGTTTTGACTGTTAAAATATGTATACCCTTTGTAGTGAGACTATGTATATGACCTGCTGATCAAACATTCAAACCATTTTTTTAAATAGAAATAAAAACGAATAATACTGATTTCAAATCAAGTTATTCATCAAATTGTGCAATGTAAAAGTAGCAATAGATTTTAGGGTTATATTGTTGAAATTTACTGTGATTTTTACAGCATTTTTCTCTAAATTAAAAAAACACTACTTTTGTTTTACTGTAATAAACTGTGGTGCCGTTTTGGCATTTACAGTAATACACCTAAAAATTGACACTTGTTTATTTGCGTTAAAAAAAAAAAAAAAAAAAAAAATGCATTTTTTTTTAATTTACAGTAAAAAAAACGAATATAAATTTTACAGTAAAATTCTGGCAACTGAGCTGCTTTTTTTTTTTACCATAGAAACAGCAATACTGTTTTTCCATTTACAGTAATATACACTACATTTTGAGGTGAATTTATAGCAACTTACCATATTTTTTTTTACATTTTCGTTTAAAAAAAGGCTAATTTAAAAAATGTGTGTAGTAATAGTATTCACTGTTAGAAGCGGCCCTTTGGGGCCAAACATAACTGCGATGTGGCCCTCAGTGAAAACGACTTTGACACCTCTCAAATAAAGTACTATCTATCTATCTATATATCTATCTATCTCTCTAAATCCAACTGACTTGGTATGGTTTGCACGCTATACGGATCTTTAAAATCGACATATAATTAATTGTATGTAATGTAGCTTTCCCATGTGGTTTTGACTGTTAAAATATGTATACCCATTGTAGTGAGACTATGTATATGACCTACAGATCAACCTCACCATCCTGTTTACTCACACAAAAGACCAGTGCCCTATTTCCCGGAGGCTCTTATCTCACTGTAAATTATGAATAACTTTTAACCTTCCTGTATGGGCCAGCTCTTCCATCAGCCCCCCGGTGTCATAGCGCGTTTGTGCACACTCCGTCATTACGAGCCGCCCTGGCTAATTGCTTCACTTGTTCTTGTCAATCAAGCACATCTCAACTGGCACCACCTCTCAGCTGATGTCAAAATGAGCCGCCGGAGCCGTGCTGTTCTAAGCCAAGAAGCCCCGCACTCATCAGAAGCACATTTATTCCGCCTGTAGCTCTGTTTGTGCGTCTGCTTGCAGCAACACTTTCTGTGATGGTTTTTTTTTTCATTTCTGCACAGTCAGGACACACCGAAGAAAAATGTAATTGTATTTCTGTTGGCTACATTAATCAAAAGTGTCCAATACATAATCATATTTAGAAAGAAATGACAGAGGTGCCAAGCTTGTGTTCACTAATGGGAAAAAAGCAGCATATCGCACAGTTCAATATTGTTGGTTTAACGTAATTTAGTTGCGGAATTGAGCTCCTTTTTATGCGTAATTTAGATGCACAGTTTGTCAGCTACATAAAAGTGTTTGGGTTAAATAAAAACTCTGCAAACCGTAGAGCAGGGGTCACCAACCTTTTTGAAAGCAAGAGCTACTTCTTGGGTAGTGATTAATGCGAAGGGCTACCAGTTTGATACACACTTCAATAAATTGCCAGAAATAGCCAATTTGCTCAATTTACCTTTAACTCTATGTTATTATTAATAATTAATGATATTTACACTTAATTGAACGGTTTAAAAGAGGAGAAAACACGAAAAAAATGACAATCAAATTTTGAAACATAGTTTATCTTCAATTTCGACTCTTTAAAATTCAAAATTCAACCGAAAAAAAGAAGAGAAAAACTAGCTAATTCGAATCTTTTTGAAAAAATTAAAAAAAGAATTTATGGAACATCATTACTAATTTTTCCTGATTAAGATTAATTTTAGAATTTTGATGACATGTTTTAAATAGGTTAAAATCCAATCTGCACTTTGTTAGAATATATAACAAATTGGACCAAGCTATATTTCTAACAAAGACGAATCATTATTTCTTCTAGATTTTCCAGTACAAAAATTTAAAAAGAAATTCAAAAGACTTTGAAATAAGATTTAAATTTGATTGTACAGTTTTCTAGATTTGCCAGAATATTTTTTTTGAATTTTAATAATAATAAGTTTGAAGAAATATTTCACAAATATTCTTTGTCGAAAAAACAGAAGCTAAAATGAAGAATTCAATTAAAATGTATTTATTATTCTTTGCAATAGAAAAAAATAATTTACTTGAACATTGATTTAAATTGTCAGGAAAGAAGAGGAAGGAAATTAAAAGGTAAAAAAGGTATATGTGTTTAAAAATCTTAAAATCATTTTTAAGGTTGTCTTTTTTCTCTAAAATTGTCTTTCTGAAAGTTATAAGAAGCAAAGTAAAATAATGTATGAATTTATTTAAACAAGTGAAGACCAAGTCTTTAAAATATTTTCTTGGATTTTCAAATTCTATTTGAGTTTTGTCTCTCTCAGAAGTCGAGCAAAGCGAGACCAGCCTTTAGTAAATAAATACATAATAAAATAATAACAATGAATTGCATTTGTTACGCACTTTACATTTGTTAAAATCTCAAAGTGCTACAAAGTATTAAAAATAAAAATAGAAAGTAAGAATATATAATAAAAAATTAAAATAGAAATGAATCATGACACACACTAGATAAAACAGAAACATAGATAAAGTAGAAATAAGAGCCTGAAAGCACTGGATAAAAAAACAGATAAGCAAGCAGTGCATTTAAAAACAAGAAGGCAGAGAAATTAGATAAAAGCTGTGCTAAAAAGGTGGATTTTTACAATTTAAAAAATAGAGGCAGCTCACTGGTAAGTGCTGCTATTTGAGCTACTTTTAGAACAGGCCAGCGGGCTACTCATCTGGTCCTTACGGGCGACCTGGTGCCCGCGGGCACCGCGTTGGTGACCCCTGTCATAGAGGAAGACCAGTGGCTAGCAAACAATGCATCACATTAGTGTTGTACCGATACCAATAATCATTTCAATACTTTTCGGTACTTTTCTAAATAAAGGGGACCACAAAAAAATGGCATTATTGGCTTTATTTGAACAAAAAATCTTAGGGTAGATTAAACATATGTTTATTATTGCAAGTTTGTCCTTAAATAAAATAGTGAACATACATGAAAACGTGTCTTTTATTAGTAAGTAAACAAACCAAGGCTTCTAATTTAGTCTGCTGACATATGCAGTAACATATTGTTGTCACGACTTGGTCCTTGGGGTTTGTTTTTCCGTAAGGCAACGGAAAGTTGGCGTGGGCAAGACGTGAACGTGAGTACGTGACTTATTTTAACACTATCAAAAAAGAACAAACGAAAGGCGCGCACAATGGCGGAGGTACACAACTTGGCTAATGACTGTTGAACAACTTAAGCTGTACATCAAGCAAGAATGGGAAAGAATTCCACCTGAGAAGCTTCAAAAATGTGTCTCCTCACTTCCCAAACCTTTACTGAGTGTTGTTAAAAGGAAAGGCCATGTAACACAGTGGTGAACATGCCCTTTCCCAACTACTTTGGCACGTGTTGCAGCCATGAAATTCCAAGTTAATTATTATTTGCAAAAAAATAATAAAGTTTATGAGTTTGAACATCAAATATGTTGTCTTTGTAGTGCATTCAACTGAATATGGCTTGAAAAGGATTTGCAAATCATTGTATTCCGTTTATATTTACATCTAACACAATTTCCCAACTCATATGGAAACGGGGTTTGTATAATTGCAACAATTATATAACAAGCTCTAAATGAAATTTGATGCATCTGTTCCACAATAACTACATACAGTATGTACATGCGCTAGACATTGTAATAAAGACCAAAAAAATATACATAAAAGACATTTTACTTACTTGAATCTGATGAAGACAGTCCAATGAAACAAATATATGTTGTTCGAAGGAAACCTTGAGAGGTTGTGTGAGTTCATGGCCAGAAGGCGTGACTTATAAACAAATGTACGATCCAATAGCCTTGTGAGACTGAACAATAGGACCCAATGACTATGTAAATGTGGTAACAAAAATTGTTATATATATATATATATATACACTACCGTTAAAAAGTTTGGGGTCACATTGAAATGTCCTTATTTTTTAAGGAAAAGCACAGTACTTTTCAATGAAGATAACTTTAAACTAGTCTTAACTTTAAAGAAATACACTCTATACATTGCTAATGTGCTAAATGACTATTCCAGCTGCAAATGTCTGCTTTTTGGTGCAATATCTACATAGGTGTATAGAGGCCCATTTCCAGCAACTATCACTCCAGTGTTCTAATGGCACAATGTGTTTGCTCATTGGCTCAGAAGGCTAATTGATGGTTAGAAAACCCTTGTGCAATCATGTTCACACATCTGAAAACACTTTAGCTCGTTACAGAAGCTACAAAACTGACCTTCCTTCGAGCAGATTGAGTTTCTGGAGCATCACATTTGTGGGGTCAATTAAACGCTCAAAATGGCCAGAAAAAGAGAACTTTCATCTGAAACTCGACAGTCTATTCTTGTGCTTAGAAATGAAGGCTATTCCACAAAATTGTTTGGGTGACCCCAAACTTTTGAACGGTAGTGTATATATAACAGTTTTTTAGGATGGTTTTGTCATTTTACCACAAGGGGTGTTACGGGGTTAAAGGTTAGCTCTCAAGCATGTCACACGGCGCCACGCTCAGGCATATGTTTAGAGCCAAAATGGTTCCATTTGGTTTCATGTGTTGAATCACAAACCAATTTATTCACCAAGTCTTTGCCTCACGTGAAACATTCAATTCGACTCCAAGCAGCAGCAAAATGGCCTTTGGCTTGGCTGTAAATCTGCATAAATGTTATTTTTGCCTGTACTTCAATCTGAGAACTTTTCACATTTGAATCCTGAATCCCGCTGATGCCTTTGGGTTTTTTGTATCTTAAGATGGCGCACATTGGGAAACAGAAAAGGACGTGCGAAACATCTTTATGAGATATGAACAGTGAAACAAACGAGTACTGCTCATTAAAATATTGTTAAATGTTTATATTTCTAATCACGCATTAGTTATTTTGTCTGATTTATTTATTTGCAAAACTTCCTTCCTCAGAAATGCGTCATTACGTCCACTTAAAGATTTGTTTCGTTGATTAAGGTTAGTGTGTAACAGTTGTGCAAATAAATAATCATTAACTTAGAATTTAATGGCCGTAACACATTGCAAAAAAGTTGTCACAGAGGCATTGTTACCACTGTGTTACATGGCCTTTCCTTTTAACAACACTCAGTAAAGGTTCGGGAACTGAGGAGACACATTTTTGAAGTGGAATTCATTCCCATTCTTGCTTGATGTACAGCTTAAGTCTAGTACCCGCACTCTTTTACTATGAAGCCACGCTGTTGCAACACATGGCTTGGCATTGTCTTGCTGAAATAAGCAGGGGCGTCCATGGTAACGTTGCTTGGATGGCAACATATGTTGCTCCAAAAGCTGTATGTACCTTTCAGCATTAATGGCGCCCTCACAGATGTGTAAGTTACCCATGTCTTGAGCACTAATACACCCCCATACCATCACACATGCTGGCTTTTACACTTTGCACCTAGAACAGTTCAGATGGTTCTTGTCCTCTTTGGTCCGGAGGACACCACGTCCACAGTTTCCAAAAGCAATTTGAAATGTGGACTCGTCAGACCACAGAACAATTTTACACTTTGTATCAGTCCATCTTAGATGAGCTCGAGCCCAGTGAAGCCGGTGGCGTTTCTGGGTGTTGTTGATAAATGGCTTTTGCTTTGCATAGAGTTTTAACTTGAAATGACAGATGTAGCAACCAACTGTAGTTTACTGACAGTGGTTTTCTGAAGTGTTCCTGAGCCCATGTGGTGATATCCTTTACACACTGATGTCGGTTTTTGATGCAGTACCGCCTGAAGGATCGAAGGTCCGTAATATCATGGCTTACGTGCAGTGATTTCTCCAGATTCTTTAAAAATGTTGATGATATTACGGAGCGTGGATGGTGAAATCCCTGAATTCCTTGCAATAGCTTGGTTGAGAAATGTTCTTAAACAATTTGCTCAGGCATTTGTTGCCAAAGTGGTGACCCTCGCCCCGTCCTTGTTTGTGAACGACTGAGCATTTCAGGGAAGCTGCTTTATTACCCATCATGGCACCCACCTGTTCCCAATTAGCCTGTTCACCCATGGGTTGTCCCAAATAAGTGTTTGATGAGCATTCCTCAACTTTCTCAGTCTTTTTTGCCACTTGTGCCAGCTTTTTTGAAACATGTTGCAGGCATCAAATTCCAAAGGAGCTAATATTTGCAAAAAATAACAAAGTTTTCCAGTTTGAACGTTAAGTATCTTGTCTTTGCAGTCTATTCAATTGAATATAAGTTGAAAAGGATTTGTTGTATTCTCTTTTTATTGACCATTTACACAACGTGACAACTTCACTGCTTTTGGGGTTTGTATTTTTCATTATCTTAATTTTAGCATGAATAATTATATTTTGTCTATTCTAGTTTAATATGTCAACACAGAGAAAATACATATTCAAATAAGATATTTTGGTTACCCCCCCACATAGAACATCTTGTTTAAAGATTCTGCAACATCTTGAGGATTCTTTTTTTTAAGAATTGCAAGTTAAATAATGTTTTTTTTCCCCCCCAGAATAAACATATTATTTCTATCCTAAAAATCTTGCTAATTTCTGGATATACAAATCTTAATTTAGGATGTTTTATCAAGTATAATTACCAAACAGACCGATATTTTCAATAGTTTTAGGTTGTTTTTTTTTCCTAAAATAGTCTTTTTTATTTTATATTTTCTCAGATCTTTTTTGCAGTTTATGATTTGTGTCGGAAAAGTTCCAATACTTTTGATTAATTAATACTGTTGTATTCGTCAATGTGAGGGGCATCACCTACTCTGGGCCAGATGATCTAGAAGCATGTCTACAAAAAGATCTTGAGTGCATGAAGAGTTGTGAGTTGTGGCATGACCATGACGCTGACCCTGAGCATTCCACCGTTCTTGGTAAAAAAACAAAAAAAACATGACTGTGCTGATTGGTAAGATCAATGCGGTGATCAAGGAGACCCATTTTGAAGACTTGGATGACTCCAGGATGGCAACAGAGTGTAGAGAATGCATATATGTTTAAGAGTTATTTCTTTATTCATGTTTGGAGCAGCTAGTACTTTTCCTTTGAATATTCTACCAGTTTCTCTCTTTGTCTTCAGATTGTCTGTTTAGTGTCTTAATCCTTGGAATGTGAAATACAACACCCACTTATTCCTTCTAAATGCTGTGAGGGGGGGAGATGGGGGTTTTCTTTGTGTGCAAAGGAGTTGGCTTTTCCGTTGGAATGCCAGATCAGCTAGAGTAGCCGATATGAATGTATTGGTTAAGTTGACCACCTAAAGCTTTAGTAAAACTTGAAAATATTCCAATTCTGTCTTGATGGTCCTTCTTACTCAGCATATATGTCATCAAAAGAACTTGGGATTGACCAGTAACTTAGATTCCCTGGGAGGAAGAGCTGGTCTGACGCAACAAGAGTTAAGGAGGATCATAGAAAAATGGGGAGTCATCCAAAGGGGAAAACTTGTAGACTGGATTTGAAATACATATTTGGCCATACCAGTCCTGAAACCTTTCTGACACACCTTCATTTGTTTTTAATGTAAACACAATCTGCTACGTCTATACAGCAGCTCTGATGCAATCTGTAAATTAAAAAGTCATCTAAATGAAACAAAACAACACTTATTCATCACGTTGAGAGTCTTGTATCACGTAATGTTTGCATGAGGTCTGCATGGTCCGTCTCTACTTCTCTATTCTACTTTTTTATTCCATTCAAAATCATTCACTGTCTTTATCGCACGTTTTCCCATCAGAGCTTCCTCCGAGAGTGAATTGATTTCAAGTAAACTTTTGATGAAAATCGAACCTTACCCGCATGCCGAGCTCAATGTTCTCCCCTCCGTAGACCTCCATACCAGGATCCAGCAGACCGATCTCTCCAAAGTAATCACGATCCACCACAAACGAGCAGCCAATCATTGCAGGCGTTCTGGAAGAGAGAAGACAGACAATATTTGAGTCTCATTGTGCTAAAAACGCTCTCCCTGACCACCTGAGGGCACCACAGACCGTGGATGCTTTTAAAAAAGGCTTAAAAACCCTTCTTTTTAAAAAAGCCTTTTTTTTTATACATGCATACTAGTTCTAGTAATTAGGCTGTTCTAGTTTTTTTATTTTTTTTATTTTTTCCGTTGATTTCCCCTGTGGACTTTGGACTGCCTTCCTCGATCTCTGACCCTCGGCCGTACACGGACATTGTCACTCCTCTCCTGACCTGGACCACCTGCCTGCCCCACGGACTGCCTCGTTCCTTCGCTCTCAACACTTGGTAACACACACTTTAGCTAACTACACACATAGCTACGAACAAAGGGAGACCGGGCTTTCTGCTCCGCCGCTACCCAGTTTGTGGAACGTTCTCACTGACCACCTGAGGGCACCACAGACTGTGGATGCTTTTAAAAAAGGCTTAAAAACCCTTCTTTTTAAAAAAGCCTTTTTTTTTATATATATGCATACTAGTCCTAGCTATTAGGCTGTTCTGCCCCACAGACTGCCTCGTTCCTTCGCTCTCAACACTTGGTAAAACACACTTTAGCTAACTACACACATAGGCTCACACACACACACTCTTAGTTTTGACATTCTCCAGTTCCTTAGTTTAGTTTATTAGTTAGTATTGTTTATTATTATATATAATGACTATAAATATAATAAATTATTGAACATTACTGCCCCCTGGTGTCTGTGCCGTCATCTCCCCTCTGTTAAAACATAACACCTACTTTATTAGTGGCGTACAGTAGCCTGAATTTTACTCTGTATTGTATCAGAAAGAAAATCGGTGGTATCGCACATCACTACCTTTAACTCAAGACAGAGGGTCTTCTTATTTTTGGATTGTTTTAAGTTTACACATGTTTTGCAAGTTTCATGAGTCTTTCACTTATTTTCTTTCTTTTTTACTCTTCAAAATACGCTACAAAATATGCTTGTAAGAGAAGGTTTGTTTCCATTCCTGTGCCGAGTGTAGCACTGATTTTAAAGAAGGTGACACATTGTAGCAACAGTATGGTCCACCTTGCTACAAAGTAATTTGATGATAAAATATAATTGTGTATAAATGCTTTGATAAATTATGTTTCGACAAGTATCGTCCTAAAAGAAACAAAAAAACATGTTTTATTCTTGGCCGACTATATAAAAATGATGTAATTGCTTGTTACATCCACCCCGCTTTTAAAACCATAACCGGTCCTTTCGAAAATAACAAAACCCACAAACGACGTCGGGTCAGCATGTTGGAGAACATTCTTCACAAAAGTGGGGTAACCCGCTCGCACTGCGGTCCCCGGGCTTACTTTTTAACACTATTATCTGTCAGGTCACATCTTAAGTGCTCTGGGACAAAGCCCCCAAAAAAGCACTCTATTTATTCAGTCCACCCAACCGTGATATTTTTCTTCTAGAAAGTGGGTTGCTACATTTTTCTTGCAAGAAAAATGCCTTGAGTAAGAACACTACATGAAATAATATCCTCAATAGGTTGTATTCAGTCACATGCATTTTGAACGGAAGTAAAATAAAGCGGTGGTGTCCTCCCATTCCTAACCCATAAACACACTCCACAAGGTTGCGGAGTGTGTTTATAGGAACTTTTGACCATTCTTACAAAACCGCATTGGTGAGGTCACACACTGATGTTGGTGGAGAAGGCCTGGCTCTCAGTCTCCGTTCTAATTCATCCCGAAGGTGTTCTATCGGGTTCAGGTCAGGACTCTGACCAAACATGTCAAACTATCGGATACGCCAGACGTTATTTTACACATCAAAACAGATGAAAACTTGGAAAAGCATGGAAGCCTACAACTTCTTGGTGTGTGGCTGGCTCAAGGAAATTGGTTGGTACCACTGCAAAAAGTCAGTGTTTAAAAACAAGGAAAAAAGATACCAAAATGAGGGATATTTTATGTGAACTAAGCAAAATTATCTGCCAAAACAAGTCAAATTAGCTAACCTCAATGAACCCCAAAATAGCTTAAAATAAGTATATTCTCACTAATAACAAGTGCACTTTTCTTGGTAGAAAAAACAAATATGAGACCTTTTTTGTCAATATGTTGAAAAATATTCTTAAATAAAGTAAATGCTAGTGCCATTATCTTGACATAATGATATGCGCTCGGCATTACATTTCTTGAAACCAGCAAACTTATACTAAAAACTAGTTTATTTTTCTTGTTACTCTCGGGGTCTACTAGCCACTCAGGCAAATCATATTGTCTAAAAATGCATTTTTCCATCGATAACATGACATAATCGCACCAAGTGCATACTAGTGCGCAAGGAATATATATATATATATATATATATATATATATATATATATATATATATATATATATATATATATATATATATATATATATATATATATATATATATATATATATATATATATACAAATATATATATATATATATATATATATATATATATATATATATATATATATATATATATATATATATATATATATATATATATATATATATATATATATATATATATATATATATATATATATTACATATTTACAGCCTGGCGCCCGGCCAATTTTTTTTATTGTAATTTTGAAGAATTTATCTGAATGTGCATGAACTATTTCTGTTAAAAATTGTTTGAAATGTCAAATGTTTAAATATGAACTGTCAGTTTACTGTACTGTGCCAACTGTACTACTATATGAGTACATATTTTCTATTGTTTCATTGAAAATAAAACAGCAAAGTCCATTTGGCTGTCATCTGTTTTAATTATGAGACACAATTGTGTCAAAGTCATGATTTTTTATTTCATGCTTGAAATAATAAATGATGACTTTAAAAAAGCAGTTTTATACTTGTGAGTGTTGATGACACAGCTTTGCAACAGTTGATATTCTAGTTTCAAGCATGTTTTACTCAATATAGCTCATCAAATCTCAGCAACAAGCTGTAATATCTTACTGACATCATTTAGGAGCAAAACACTTCAAACAAGTAAAACACTCTAACATAAAATCTGCTTAGTGAGAAGAATTATCTTATCAGACAGAAAATAAGCAAATATCACCCTTATTTGAGATGTTTCGATATTTATTTATACTTACTTAGATTTCAGCTTTTGCGGTGTGGTTGGTGTCAGTTTATTTGGAACATGCATACAATTATAATGTAATATTGTCAGCTGTTTCATTGTCCCGAAAGGAATAGGAAGAAGCAGAGCTTATTTAATGCTACCCCTTTTCGTATCATAGCAGTTTTAACCAATGTGTTTGTTCTCTATTTTTGACACAACAGTGAATAAATAAATGAATATACAATAAGAAAATAGTTAAGGACTATCCGAGAATCAAACTAGTCGTTGGTTACAGCCCAAGTTTTAATGATATATTTCCCTTAAAGGCCTACTGAAAGCCACTACTAGCGACCACGCAGTCTGATAGTTTATATATCAATGATGAAATCTTAACATTGCAACACATGCCAATACGGCCGGGTTAACTTATAAAGTGACATTTTAAATTTCCCGCCACACTTCCGGTTGAAAAACTCCTTTGGATATGATTTATGCGCGTGACATCACAAAATCCACGGAAGTGGTTGGACCACATCGAACCCGATACAAAAACCTCTTGTTTTCTTCCACAAAATTCCACAGTATTCTGGACATCTGTGTTGGTGAATATTTTGCAATTTGTTTAATGAACAATGGAGGCTGCAAAGAAGAACGTTGTAGGTGGGATGGATCGGTGTCTTAGCGGCTAAGTACAATACTTACAGCAACACAACAAGGACTACTTACTACGCCTAGCCGATGCTTGCCGCCAAACCCACGGATGAAGTCCTTCGTCGCGCCGTCGATCGCTGGAACGCAGGTGAGCACGGGTGTTGATGGGAAGATGAGGGCTGGCTGGCGTAGGTGGAGCGCTAATGTTTTTATCATAGTTCTGTGAGGTCCGGTTGCTAAGTTGCTAAATTAGCCTTAGCGTCGTTAGCAACAGCATTGTTAAGCCTTACCCGGCTGAGAATTTTTAACCGTGTAGCTACATGTACATGGTTTAATAGTATTGTTGATCTTCTGTCTATCCTTCCAGTCAGGGGTTTATTTATTTTGTTTCTATCTTCATTTGAGAACGATGCTATCACGTTAGCTCAGTAGCTACACTACCGTTCAAAAGTTTGGGGTCACATTGAAATGTCCTTCTTTTTGAAGGAAAATCACTGTACTTTTCAATGAAGATAACTTTAAACTAGTCTTAATTTGAAAGAAATACACTCTATACATTGCTAATGTGGTAAATGACTATTCTAGCTGCAAATGTCTGGTTTTTGGTGCAATATCTACATAGGTGTATAGAGGCCCATTTCCAGCAACTATCACTCCAGTGTTCTAATGGTACAATGTGTTTGCTCATTGGCTCAGAAGGCTAATTGATGATTAGAAAACCCTTGTGCAATCATGTTCACACATCTGAAAACAGTTTAGCTCGTTACAGAAGCTACAAAACTGACCTTCTTTTGAGCAGATTGACTTTCTGGAGCATCACATTTGTGGGGTCAATTAAACGCTCAAAATGGCCAGAAAAAGACAACTTTCATTTGAAACTCGACAGTCTATTCTTGTTCTTAGAAATGAAGGCTATTCCACTAAATTGTCTGGGTGACCCCAAACTTTCGAACGGTAGTGTAAGTGTGTCACCGATGTATTGTCGTGGAGATAAAAGTCACTTTAAATGTCCATTTCGCGTGCTCGACTCTCATTTTCAAGAGGATATAGTATCCGAGGTGGTTTAAAATACAAATCCGTTATCCACAATAGAAAAAGGAGAGAGTGTGGAATCCAATGAGCCAGCTTGTACCTAAGTTACGGTCAGAGTGAAAAAAGATACGTCCATCACTGCCTCTCTAACGTTCCTCATCCACGAATCTTTCATCCTCGCTCAAATTAATGGGGTAACCGTCGCTTTGTCGCTCCGAATCTCTCTCGCTCCATTGTAAACAAAGAAAAATTGTGAGGGTATTACCTCCTGTGACGTCTCGCTACTTCCGGTACAGGCAAGGCTTTTTTTTATCAGCGAGCAAAAGTTGCGAACTTTATCGTCGATTTTCTCTACTATATCCTTTCAGCAAAAATATGGCAATATCGCAAAATGATCAAGTATGACACACAGAATGGATCTGCTATTCCCGTTTAAATAAAAAATAATAATTTCAGTAGGCCTTTAAGACTCTCAGATAAAACCCATTGAACTTGGAGAAAAACCAAACCATTGGCCATGACCAATGTCTGTGAGTAATCATTATATTGACAGTGAGACAGATGTACGTGTGCTTTTTATTCCTAGCCTTCTCTGCTGATTGTGTTCATCCAAGCAGAAAAGGGCAGAGTACAAGTTTTTAAATGGCCACCCAGCTTGGGTTGTTGATGGGCAGAAAGCTTGCGGAACAAGTGGGGGAATGATTTCCAATAGAAATCCACGCAGGCGAAACACTTTACCCTTGAGGCAACGTGTCTCTGCGCAGCTGCTAATAGAGAACATGAAGCCCCTCTGCATTGCCAGCGGCTCGTCTTAGCCGACTTACTTACTATATGTGCAAATGTTGAAGTAGGACAGGATTTTGACAACCGCATATGACAAATACACTGAGGGGTCCGCAAACTACGGCCTGTGGGCCACATACGAGCGGGAGAAGTCCCAAGTTAAAAAACAAAAATAAATATTTATATATATATATATATATATTTATATATATATATATATATATATATATATATATATATATATATATATATATATATATATATATATATATATATATATATATATATATATATATATATATATATATATATATATATATATATAAATTGGCGCAGCTGCTAATAGAGAACATATATATATATATATATATATATATATATATAAATGTATACAACATATATATATATATATATATATATATATATATATATATATATATATATATATATATATATATATATATATATATATATATATATATATATATATATAAATGTATACAACATATATATATATATATATATATATATATATATATATATATATATATATATATATATATATATATATATATATAAATGTGTACAACATATATATATATATATATATATATATATATATATATATATATATATATATATATATATATAAATGTATACAACATATATATATATATATATATATATATATATATATATATATATATATATATATATATATATATACATAACGACATATATATATGTATATGTATATATATATGTATATAAATATATATATATATATATATATATATATATATATATATATATATATATATATATATATATATATATATATATATGTATATATATATATATATATATATATATATATATATATATATATATATATATATATATATATATATATGTATATATATATATATATATATATATATATATATATATATATATATATATATATATATATATATATATATATATATATATATATATATATATATATATATATATATAAAATCTACGAAAACACAGCTGTTCGCCGCCACACAGATCACAGCATCGACATAATTGAGTTTGAGTTTGAGTTTATTTCGAACATGCAAGCATACAACATGATACATCACAATTTCCAGTTTCTCTTTTCAACATGTTCGAAAAGGAGTAGGAAGAAGCAGAGCTTATTTAATCCTACCCCTTTTCTTTACATAACAGTTGCAAAACTTTTTGTTCACTTCCTGTTCACAATTTATTCACAATAAACTCCATAAGTAATCACAATAAAATTAAATAAAAAAATAATAGTAAGAATTCGATAATAATAATTGGTGAAGTAAGTCATATTTCATATGATGAGATAAGTAAGATCACTTTAAGAATGAATGAATGGATGGATAATTGTCGATTGTAACAGCTGTGCAGAGACTATGTCCACATATTCAAAGTTCTTGACATTCCATTCGATCCAATTTTTTATCAGTTATTCTCATTTAGCGATTAATCAAGGCAAAATAATGTAAATCCGTTTTTTTTCCAAATTTGATTAATCGTTATAGCCCTTCTTCCGTTTTGTTTTGTTTAAATACAGGATTCTGCCATTAAAAAAAAAGGATTGACATATTATTGTTTTCTTAAAAATTTAAAATATACCTTTACTAAGGAAAGACCCGTGGCTTCTAATATTTTTGACCCATTTCTAGAAGACTTTGGGGTCTAGTCACTCATGCATCCAAGGGTTAAAGTGCTTGTAAGGTGAGCTTTTCCTAAATACACAAACCTGGAAGAAATCCAAAAGTTTTAAAAGTAATATGCCTCAGTGTTTAGTAGAAGTAATTTGCCTTTGTGTTTCATGTAACCAAGTCTGTTGGGTCAAACGAGGCCTCACTGCCTCTACTTTACTTCCTTCTGTATTTTATTCAGTCCAGGATCCTTTGATAAGCTGCAGTTGAAGACGCTGAACGCGACTGCTTGTTCATCTTCTGTGGCCACCATTAGGCTGAGGATAAATCTTCCACGAGTCACCTCAAAAATGCTGCTATGGTTTCGGAAGGATTCAAGTTGCTGTTTGCAACAGACAGGGCGTTGGAAGGAGACCTGTACATGGTCCCACCAAGCTTAAACATTAGTGATTGGTTTAAAAGAAGTACTTGGCATAAAAACATTATTATTTGACCCTTTGCTGCTTTAACTGATATTATGAAGTATGTACTTTATAATAGGTGAAACAATATGAGAGGGGTCAATGACTTTGTTCTTTCTCCCGGTTCAACATAATAGCATTAGCAATGCTCCAAATACTCTGTAACATGAATCCCTTGCACCACATTCATATGGAAATGATGAAAACTAATACATTGGTGCTTTATGATGACCGCTCATGTTTTATTCATTATTGACCTGTTTCTTGCTACTTTATCTTGTATATTTTTACATGACATTTCCAGTTAATTGTATTATAATGGTTCCTAATAGTTCAAAGTTCAAAAGTTCATAGTTCTTCTATATTATAACACCCAATATTTTGATTTATTTTACCTTTTCAATGTCTACTCTAGTGGTCACCAATAGATGCTTTAAAATGTAACATCGGAAATTATCATTATCGGTTTCAAAACTATCTGTATCAGTTTCAAAAAGTAAAATGTATGACTTTTTAAAATCGCCGCTGTGTACACGGACGTAGGGAAAAGTACAGAGCGCCAATAACCCTTAAAGGCACCGCCTTTATGTGCCGCAATCACATAACATCTGCAGCTTTTCACACACACACGAGTGAATGCCAATGGTCAACAGCCATACAGGTCACACTGAGGGTAGCCGTATAAACAACTTTAACACTGTTACAAATATGCGCCACACTGTGAACCCACGCCAAACAAGAATGACAAACACATTTCGGGAGAACATCCGCACCGTAACACAACATAAACACAACAGAACAAATACCCAGAATCCCTCGCAGCACTAACTCTTCCGGGACGCTACAATATACATCCCTCGCTACCACCAAACCTCCACCCCCAGTTTTCCATAACTGGAGTTGAACTTGTTCTCTGATTTTGGAAAACCTTGTTTTTGAATGATTGATTGAAACTTGTATTAGTAGATTGCACAGTACAGTACATATTCCGTACAATTGACCACTAAATGGTAACACCCCAATAAGTTTTTCAACATGTTTAAGTCGGGGTCCACGTTAATCAATTCACGGTAAAGTTACATTGTTTCATGCATCCAGCGGGGCATCACAACAAAATTAGGCATAATAATGTGTTAATTCCACGACTGTATATATCGGTATCGGTTGATATCGGAATCGGTAATTAAGAGTTGGACAATATCGGAATATCGGATATCAGCAAAAAAGCCATTATCGGACATCTCTAGTCACCAACCTTTTCAAGCCCAAGATTCTTAGTCTCAGCCAAAAACCAAGTAGTTTCCGCCAGATTGTGAAAACTGGCCGATGATCACTGATGTCGGATATTAGCAGACCACTTGTGGTATTATCAAAATCATTAGTAAAATGTTATCAATAAGTGTGGCGCCATGTCCTGAGATTCTGCTTGGTCTTTTGATTTTAGGATACAAACTCATGCTATGCATTGTGGCTATACAGTCATCTTTGGGCTTCTGTTTGTTATGGTTCAAGAAGTCAATGTTTAAAGGCCTACTGAAATGAAATGTTCTTATTTAAACGGGGATAGCAGATCCATTCTATGTGTCATACTTGATCATTTCGCAATATCGCCATATTTTTGCTGAAATTATTTAGTAGAGAACATTGACGATAAAGTTCGCAACTTTTGGTCGCTGATAAAAAAAGCCTTGCCTGTATCGGAAGTAGCGTGACGTCACAGGTTGAAAGGCTCCTCCCATTTCCCCATTGTTTACACCAGCAGCGAGAGCGATTCGGGCCGAGAAAGCGACGATTACCCTATTAATTTGAGCGAGGATGAAAGATTCGTGGATGGGGAACGTGAGAGTGAAGGACTAGAGTGCAGTGCAGGACATATCTTTTTTCGCTCTGACCGTAACTTAGGTACAAGCTGGCTCATTGGATTCCACACTCTCTCCTTTTTCTATTGTGGATCACGGATTTGTATTTTAAACCACCTCGGATACTATATCCTCTTGAAAATGAGAGTCGAGAACGCGAAGTGGACATTCACAGTGACTTTTATCTCCACGACAATACATCGGTGAAGCTCTTTAGCTACTGAGCTAACGTGATAGCATCGGGCTTAACTGCATATGGAAACAAAACAAATACGCCCCTGACTGGAAGGATAGACAGAAGATCAACAATACTACCAAACTCTGGACATGTAACTACACGGTTAATGCTTTCCAGCTTGGCGAAGTTTAGCAATGCTGTTGCTAACGACGCCATTGAAGCTAACTTAGCTACGGAACCTCGACAGAGCTATGCTAAAAACATTAGCTCTGCACCTACGCCAGCCAGCTCACCTGCGTTCTAGCGATCGACGGTACGACGAAGGACTTCACCCGATCACCGATGCGGCCCGGAGACGGAGGAAGTCAAGGTCAGGTCGTTCGGCTAGCGCGTCTGCTATCCTCAAAGTCCTCCTGGTTGTGTTGCTGTAGTCCGCCGCTAATACACCGATCTCACCTACAACTTTCTTCTTTGCAGTCTCCATTGTTCATTAAACAAATTGCAAAAGATTCACCAACACAGATGTCCAGAATACTGTGGAATTTTGAGATGAAAACAGAGCTTTTTGTATTGGATTCAATGGGCTCCGAATACTTCCGCTTCAACCATTGACGTCACGCGCATACGTCATCATATCGAAACGTTTTCAGCCGGAAGTTTGCTGGGAAATTTAAAATGTCACTTTATAAGTTAACCCGGCCGTATTGGCATGTGTTGCAATGTTAAGATTTCATCATTGATATATAAACTATCAGACTGCGTGGTCGCTAGTAGTGGCTTTCAGTAGGCCTTTAACGTTCGAACTGGTAAACTTGATTTTTTGCAGATATTAGCTCATTTGGAATTTGATGCCTGCAACATGTTTTAAAAATGCTGACACAAGTGGCAAAAAAAGACTGATAAAGTTGAGGAATGCTCATCAAACACTTAGTTGGAACATCCCACAGGTGAACAGGCTAATTGGAAACAGGTGGGTGCCATGATTGGGTATAAAAGCAGCTTCCATGAAATGCTCAGTCATTCACAAACAAGGACGGGGCGAGGGTCACCACTTTGTCAACAAACTGTCGAACAGTCTAAGACCAACATTTCTCAACCAGCTCGTGCAAGGAATTTAGGGATTTCACCATCTACGCTCCGTAATATCATCAAAAGCTTTGGAGAATCTGGGAAAATCACTGCACTTAAGCGGCAAGGCTGAAAACCAACATTGAATGCCCATGACCTTCGATCCCTCAGGCGGTACCGCGTCGATCATTGAGGTCCAGTTTTGACTTGACAATGACACCACATGCTGGTCCATATGCTATACAAGATTATGAAGTATGTTTTCTGATGTTTATTGTTGATTTCTACTGGATGGGTGTTTTCTTTTCAGCAAGCATAATCATTAAACCTTGGCCATAGGTACATACTCTTCTGGGTTGTGTACCATTTTTGAGCCTTTCATTTTGCAACGTGGTCATTGTTATCCTGTTTTATTTAACATGTAACATGGCGGGAGCGTAGAGCTGACAGGGATTGTATAATCCTATTCATCTCTGGTGCAGGGTTTGATGACAGTCCATTCACCACTTTTTGCCTCTTCATTGTGCCGCTAAGTTGATAAAAGGATCTGCTCTGCTGCTATGGCAACCAAATCATGGCATATTGTAATGGCAGACATCGGAAGGATGTATCCCTCAGTCAACACACATGGCCATTTTGTTGGCGGATCCTAAACACAAAATTAATCAATCGATAATTTGCGATCTCTTTGCAGACGATGTTGATCTTCTGGTAACAAAAAAATAAAAATAAAATCGTGCTGTGGACAATGCCTCCTCACATCAAAGAATCAAGATCAAGATTACAGATGCTTTATTATTGTCCATTCTTTAACATGTACAAGACACTTAAGAACTGAAATTACATTTTGGGCACAGTCCCACTACGAGCAGACATACGTTACAAGGGGACAAGACGGGACCGCCAACGGATCAGCCACTTACGGCGCTCCTTAAAAAAGGTGGGGAAAAGGTGACATTGAGAAAGGGGGAAGAGTAAAAAAAGTATCAGTCTAAGGCTGGACCCTCGGGAGGGGTCCAGACGGAGTCCAAGGAAAAAACCTCATATAGCATGGCACACAGAAACATGTAATCACAACAACTCGCAACAGAGGAGGGGGGGGATTTGGGACCCTGGAGGCCGGCTGCCGCTATAAAGCGCTACTCAGCCGTCCACAACCCCGGAGAGGAATTAAGCAGTGGTGAAGGCGTTGATTGGGCGAGGGGCGGGTGCGTGCATGTATGCCCAATTAACTTGGGTGAGATGTTGAAATGTTTTTGTGGACTGGGGCCGATCTCAAAGCTCGACACCAGGTGTTATTGGAAAAAAAGAAAGGTCAAAAGCGTCCATCGTTGAGGAGTCCTCGGGGGAGTTCTTCAGATCAGCCTGTTCCTGACAGCATCAAGGCCATTTGAGGGAGTCAAATCGTAGATTAAGATGTTGTTTTCTTCGGGCAGTCAAAACAATGACATTCCCGCTCTGTGTCCATGCTGGTTCTCTCAAGTTCAATTTAATTCTTCCTTCTCCATTCAGATCCATTTTGCGATTCAAATCAGAAATCGCCACAGTTTGTGTTCCCACAGCCCGACCCAATCCTTCCATTGCGACGAACAGCCGTTGGGCTCCTTGAGTGGCTGCCATCGTCTTCCGAATTTGACGATACACCAGAGCAATGCCCAGCCCAATCAGCAGGTTCCCCGCGATCACTGTTCCAAATAGGTAGATGCCTTCCACGTCCTCGATGGAAAGGACTGAGAGGCACATGATTCTCCATCTCACGTACCCCGCAGCAATGGTTCCATCAGGGCAGGCAGGCTCCCCCGAAAAGACTTTGTCAATTGAGTTGAGATTCCAGCTGATCATATCCATGTTTGATGTTTAGATTTGAGGACAGCGCAAAGAAAGAGGCTTCAAAAAAGTTCAGACAGGACAAGGACACGAAGAAAGGAAGCAGGGAAGGAGGGAGCGGAGAAAAATGCGACCGCCCTCACCAAGAGGCAAGAGAGAAACATCTCCAGTCCTGGAACTTTTCCGACACTGTCATTTGGAAAAATAACAAGAATTTCCCTACTAATTGTTCCACCTACATACATATGCTAATTGCAGGCTAATGTAACTTTGGATTCGCGGTGTTCTTTTTCATCTCTAATTAGGTCTTTGCACATATTAGCGGTGTCTCAGCAAGTGTCTCACCTCATACCGCAGCGTTTTTACATAAAATGTCTGCAGGAAGTGTTGGCTGAATTATCAGCGTTCCCCACGGAGACTATTCAAAAAAATAACAGGAGTTACTTTCATTAGAAGATGTCCCTTAGGGTGGTCTTTATAGCACACTACAAATCTGGAATTGTTTGATCTACCTTTTTTTAAAGGGAGAAGACTACTTGACTAAAATACTGTTCTAATAATACAGTTTATTACAGTGAAAAATGATAATGAACATATTGATCTTTGAGTCAATGAAATTCAACATACGTCCAATTAAAGGCCTACTGAAATGATTTGTTTTATTTAAACGGGAATAGCAGATCCATTCTATGTGTCATACTTGATCATTTCGCGATATTGCCATATTTTTGCTGAAAGGATTTAGTAGAGAAAATCGACGATAAAGTTTGCAACTTTTGGTCGCTGATAAAAAAAAGCCTTGCCTGTACCGGAAGTAGCGTGACGTCACAGGAGCTAGTATTCCTCACAATTCCCCATTGTTTACAACGGAGCGAGAGAGATTCGCCCAATGCGTTTGGCGGCCCGGAGACGTAGGAAGTCAAGGTGAGGTCGGCGGCTAGCGCGTCTGCTCTCCAACAAAGTCCTCCTGGTTGTGTTGCTGTAGTCCGCTGCTAATACACCGATCCCACCTACAACTGTCTTCTTTGCAGCCTTCATTGTTCATTAAACAAATT
>NC_084736.1:82547284-82649784 GCF_033978785.1 Entelurus aequoreus
GATTATTTCCGATATTACATTTTAACGCATATATCGGCCGATAATATCGGCCTGCCGATATATGCAAAAAATGTGCCTAGGCTCAAAAAAGGCTGAAAAACACTGATTTAATATAAAAAAAAAAACAAAAAAAAAACGATACTGATAATAAAAAAAAACGATACCGATAATTTCCGCTATTACATTTTAACGCATATATCGGCCGATAATATCGGCCTACCGATATTATCGGCCGATATATGCAAAAAATGTGCCTAGGCTCAAAAAAGGTTGAAAAACACTGATTTAATATAAAAAATAAAAAATTTTTAAAAAAACGATACTGATAATAAAAAAAAACGATACCGATAATTTCCGATATTACATTTTAACGCATATATCGTCCGATAATATCGGCATGCCGATATTATTGGACATCTCTACTTCACACACTTCACATCACTACAACAAAAAACATATCTTTCACCCCATTTTTTTGCAAAAGCTCCATGGAGCCACCAAAGAGCCGCATGTGGCTCTAGAGCGGCGGGTTGCTGACCCCCGACTGAAGGGAACATACTGGAAGATGATCCAAGATGCTGCTTGGGTGCCATCCAAACACATTAATAACGTGCCATCCACGTGGCATTGTGGTTCCTGCGTACAACTCAAGCTATTCATCATGGTAATTAGACAGCTTTCCATGTGGACGCTTTATTTGTGTGTTTGTGTGGCACAACAGCACCCGAGTTTGATGGCTCCCCGCATGAATAAGTCATGAACTCGGGTTATTCATATTTCATCACACGTCCTCATCCATTATGGACGCTGCCCACTCGCTGTGGCGCTCACCTGATAGGCGCCGTCTCATCGCCCTTGTCCAGCCACTCCTGCGGCGGGATGATGTACATGCACCACAGCCCCCAGTTGTAGCCGTGGGCAGCGTTGGCGTACTGCTGCACCTCGAATGTGTTGTATTTGATGTTGTCTATGGCTGGCAAGATGATGCGCGTGTGGTCCGCTTTCATCCGGGTGAGGATAGGTTCAGCCCTTCAAAGGACAAAAAAGGGAAAAATATATTAAATTGGGGATGACTTTATGAATCAACAATACCACCGTGTAGTCATGTTTAGGTATGTCAAAGCTATTGCAACCCTCAAACGTGGATAACTACAACCCTCTGAAATACATTCTGACCCCACCCAAAACGTTGAAAGAGTCATATTGGATGGAAAAAATATTTAAAAATGTGTCTGGATCCGCAAACAATTAAAATATGTATATAAGTGTTATAATGAAGGTAAGTGTCTATATAAGCTATATTAGCCTACTATCAAAATGACTTTAAAAGTCTTATATAAATGTTATAATGAAGGCAACACATGATGTAAGTGTCTATATTAGCTATATTAGCCTACTATCAAAATTACTTTAAAAGTCTCATATACGTGTTATAATGAAGGCAACACATGATGTAAGTGTCTATATTAGCTATAACAGACTACTATCAAAAGGACTTTAAAAGTCTTGTATAAGTGTTATAATGAAGGCAACACATGACAAAAGTGTCTATATTAGCCTACTATCAAAATGACTTTAAAAGTCTTGTATAAGTGTTATAATGAAGGCAACACATGACGTAAGTGTCTATATTAGCTATAATAGCCTACTATCAAAATGACTTTAAAAGTCTTATATAAGTGTTATAATGAAGGCAACACATGATGGTTAGTGTCTATATTAGCTGTATTAGCCTACTATCAAAATGACTTTGAAAAGTCTTATATAAGTGTTCTAATGAAGGCAACACATGACGTAAGTGTCTATATTAGCTATAATAGCCTACTATCAAAATGACTTTAAAAGTCTTATATAAGTGTTATAATGAAGGCAACACATGATGTAAGTGTCTATATTAGCTATAATAGCCTACTATCAAAATGACTTTAAAAGTCTTATATAAGTGTTATAATGAAGGCAACACATGATGTAAGTGTCTATATTAGCTATAATAGCCTACTATCAAAATGACTTTAAAAGTCTTATATAAGTGTTATAATGAAGGCAACACATGATGTAAGTGTCTATGTTAGCTATATTAGCCTACTATCAAAATGACTTTAAAAGTCTTATATAAGTGTTATAATGAAGGCAACACATGACGTAAGTGTCTATATTAGCTATAATAGCCTACTATCAAAATGACTTTAAAAGTCTTATATAAGTGTTATAATGAAGGCAACACATGATGTAAGTGTCTATATTAGCTATAATAGCCTACTATCAAAATGACTTTAAATGTCTTATATAAGTGTTATAATGAAGGCAACACATGATGTAAGTGTCTATAGTAGCCTACTATCAAAATGACTATGTGTCGCAGGCTGAAGCAAATCTTCATTGACAGAAATGTTGAAATGTAATATTTATTCTACACATTTTTACAACACTAGAAAACATTAGTAAATACTCAGAAGGTGAGATAACTCCTGGTAATGACTGGCTTTTAATGGCCAAAAGGAAAATATATGTGTGTGTCCAAGTTAAAGGAAACTGTCTTCTATTAATCGGTTTATTACAATCTTTGGCAAGCTGGGTAATGTTTGCTGTGGTCTGGAACAACATGGCACACCAACAACTATCAGGAATGCAGCCAGTATTACATACAGATAATGTGTCATGAGACATGCACATAAAACTGATATACAAAAAGGATACAAGTAAAGGATATTAAATTAGCTCAAATATAGCTACAAATGAGGCACAATGATGCAATATGTGCATACAGCTAGCCCAAATAGCATGTTAGCATTGATTATCTTGCAGTCATGCACTGACCAAATATGCCTGATTAGCACTCCCAACAAGTCAATAACATCAACAAAGTGCACCTTTGTGCATTCACGCACAGTATAAAACTTTTGGTGGACAAGATGAGTCGAAAAAGGAGTGGAAGATTTGACATGTAAACAAACTGTTGCGTCACAGTCCACACTATGGTGAGTTCGAGAACCGCCGAAATTAGTAGGACAAAACAATGTTCACCAACTAGTCTCATCAGTGAAGCATACACACAAACATATTAAATAGTGGTAGTTCTAACAGGTTTGTGTCATGTTTGTCCTCAAACAAAACAAACAAAAAAATCCCTCATATTTTTCCATTTTCAATCCGGTCAGGTTCAAACACTGATGACATCTATTAAACAAGACAAGAGGCAAAGAATTAAACAGAGACATAATTCAATTTGGACTCAATATTGAGGAGAGACACCTGGACACACTGTACTCTTGTACAGTCACCAGCACACTTCTTTCTTATGAAAACCAGCATGCTCTCCCAAAAGATTGCACTCCTCCTTCTGTATTCGACTTTCTCTGACCAACCTGACCACCCCTTCCACTTCCAAAGGGAAGTGGGTCGTAAACAGCGTTACCTTTGGTTACAGAACAGTTCAAAAGAAGAGGTCGTAAAATAGTTCAAAAAGAGTTCCATAAAATGGTTCAAAGAGAGTTCGTAAAATACTTCAAAAAGAGGTCGTCTGGAAATTGGGCAGATCCTGTCTTCTCTCCACTCTAGAAGTCCTTGGGCCAGAACAACATCCTTCTGTTGATTACCATACATGAAAGAACACAGGAACACCTTCATCTTGCTTCCCCCCCCTTACACAGTGGAGTTTTACGAGCCTTACTCTTGGTAGGTTTCAAAGACAGCTTGGGTCTTCTTGTCAGGAACTCAATGTAATACAACGATTTTGTGATCATTTAGAAACAATTATTCGAACAAATCCTTTTTAAAAAATGCTCCAGGGAGCCACTAGGGCAGCACTAAAGAGCCACAGGTTGCTGACCCCCGGGATAGGGGATGGTTTTCTTACGAAAACCAGCATGCTCTCCCAAAAGACTGCACTCCTCCTTCTGTATTTGACTTTCTCCGACCACCTGACCACCGCTTCCACTTCCAGTGTTACCTTTGGTTACAGAACAGTTCAAAAGAAGAGGTCGTACAATAGTACAAAAAGAGTTCCATAAAATGGTTCAAAGAGAGTTCGTAAAATACTTCAAAAAGAGGTCGTCTGGAAATTGGGCAGATCCTGTCTTCTCTCTGCTCTAGAAGTCCTTGGGACAGAACAACATCCTTCTGTTGATTACCATACATGAAAGAACACAAGAACACCATCTTGCTTACCCCCTCACCCCCCTTACACAGTGGAGTTTTACGAGCCTTACTCTTGGTAGGTTTCAAAGACAGCTTGGGTCTTCTTGTCAGGAACTCAATGTAATACAACGTTTTTGTGATCATTTAGAAACAATTATTCGAACAAATCCTTTTTAAAAAATGCTCCAGGGAACCACTAGGGCGACACTAAAGAGCCACAGGTTGCTGACCCCCGGGATAGGGGATGGTTTTCTTATGAAAACCAGCACGCTCTCCCAAAAGACTGCACTCCTCCTTCTGTATTTGACTTTCTCCGACCAACCTGACCACCCCTTCCACTTCCAGAGGGAAGTAGGTCGTAAACAGTGTTACCTTTGGTTACAGAATAGTTCAAAAGAAGAGTTCGTACAATACTTCAAAAAGAGTTCCATAAAATAGTTCAAAGAGAGTTCGTAAAATACATCAAAAAGAGGTCGTCTGGAAATTGGGCAGATCCTGTCTTCTCTCCGCTCTAGAAGTCCTTGGGCCAGAACAACATCCTTCTGTTGATTACCATACATGAAAGAACACAATAACACCATCTTGCTTACCCTCCCACCCCCCTTACACAGTGGAGTTTTACGAGCCTTACTCTGGGTAGGTTTCAAAGACAGCTTGGGTCTTCTTGTCAGGAACTCAACAATTTTGTGATAATTTAGAAACAATTATTCGAACAAATCCTTTTTAAAAAATGCTCCAGGGAGCCACTAGGGCGGCACTAAAGAGCCACAGGTTGCTGACCCCCGGGGTAGGGGATAGTTTTCTTACGAAAACCAGCATGCTCTCCCAAAAGACTGCACTCCTCCTTCTGTATTTGACTTTCTCCGACCACCTGACCACCGCTTCCACTTCCAGTGTTACCTTTGGTTACAGAACAGTTCAAAAGAAGAGGTCGTACAATAGTTCAAAAAGAGTTCCATAAAATAGTTCAAAGAGAGTTCGTAAAATACTTCAAAAAGAGGTCGTCTGGAAATTGGGCAGATCCTGTCTTCTCTCCGCTCTAGAAGTCCTTGGGCCAGAACAACATCCTTCTGTTGATTACCATACCAGAAAGAACACAGGAACACCTTCATCTTGCTTACCCCCCCCCCCCCCCCCCTTACACAGTGGAGTTTTACGAGCCTTACTCTTGGTAGGTTTCAAAGACAGCTTGGGTCTTCTTGTCAGGAACTCAATGTAATACAACGATTTTGTGATCATTTAGAAACAATTATTCGAACAAATCCTTTTTAAAAACTGCTCCAGGGAGCCACTAGGGCGGCACTAAAGAGCCACAGGTTGCTGACCCCCGGGATAGGGGATGGTTTTCTTATGAAAACATGAAGCTGGTTTTATGTTCCCCCAAAACCAAACAACGGGTCCTCATTGATTACAAAGTTGCATTTCATTATGTCACACCTTTTACTGAACACCAGAGGGTGGTCCTTAGTTTCCCTACACAACCGTGACGGGAAAAAAAGCTCACATTTGTTAAAGTAAAGTAAATGTGTAAAATAGCATCAACGGTGAGACTTAATTCACCAAATGATGCAGAGTATTTACACACAGCTGTGGAAGTCATCTCACATTCCACTCTCTGCCTGCTGCTCAGTTCCTAGCAGCCAAGTGGATTGTCTTATCAGTGTTGGTTGTTTTTAAAGGGCTTTATAAATAAAGTTGGTATGGTATGGTATGGTATGGTGTTGTTCAACATTCACAACAACTGCCCAGATTCATTTCCCTTGACTGTTGACGATGTGTGAAGGTCTTGCAAAATGAATTTCCCTAAGGTCAACGGACATAGTTCCAATTTCCAGTGCATGAAAACAAACGTGACACTAATCCCAGGTTAGAACGAGTTGAGAGGCACTATTAAGACCACCTGAAGTTAAAAAAAATAAAGTAGAAAAGCTTACTGTAGTTTTAGTAAGGACCTTGCTTTGATTCTCACCACATTACATTCCTGTCTGCTGACAGTTTGTATTTACTAGGGCTGTCTTTGACTAAAGATGTTCATAAACACATGGTGATATGTAGTCGTGGAGGGGTTCTTTACCTTTTTGACACAGAGGGCCACTACAGAGGGGCCTGGGACCCACTGAAATATTAACACTGAATTAAAAATCTTACACTATATTGTAAACATGTTAAATAATTAAATGAGGCAATTCCTGAAGGAATAGAAAGTACTTTATTGATCCCTGGGGGAAATTCAGCACCACAGTTCGCTCACAATAGACAATAAACACTTGGGTATTTTTTTACATGTGAATAATATAAATACAGTCTATTATACAGCATTATTTGCATGTGAATAATATAAATACAGTCTATTAAAAAGCATTATTCACATGTGAATAATGTAATCACAGTCTATTATACAGCATTATTCACATGCGTATAACATTAATACAGTCTATTATACAGCATTATTCACATGTAAATAATATAAATACAGTCTATTATAGAGCATTATTCACATGTGAATAACATAAATACAGTCTATTATACAGCATTATTCACATGTGAATAATATAAATACAGTCTATTATACAGCATTATTCATGTGTGAATAATATAAATACAGTCAATTAAACAGCATTATTCACATGTGAATAATGTAAGTACAGTCTATTTTACAGCATTATTCACATGCATATAACATAAATACAGTCCATTATACAGCATTATTCACATGTGAATAACATAAATACAGTCTATTTTACAGCATTATTCACATGTGAATAATATAAATAGTCTATTATTGAGCATTATTCACATGTGAATAATATAAATACAGTCTATTATACAGCATTATACACATGTGAATAATATAAATAGTCTATTATTGAGCATTATTCACATGTGAATAATATAATACAGTCTATTATACAGCATTATTCACATGTGAATATTATAAATAGAGTCTATTATACAGCATTATTCACATGTGAATAATATAAATAGTCTATTATACAGCATTATTCACATGTGAATAATAAAAATACAGTCTATTATACATCATTATCCACATGTGAATAATATAAATACAGTCTATAATACAGCATTATTCACATGTGAATGACATAAATACAGTCTATTATACAGCATTATTCACATGTGAATAACATAAATACAGTCTATTATACAGCATTATTCACATGTGAATAATATAAATACAGTCTATTATACATCATTATTCACATGTGAATAATATAAATACAGTCTATTATACAGCATTATTCACATGTGAATAATATGAATACAGTCTATTATACAGCATTATTCACATGTGAATAATATAAATACAGTCTATTATACAGCATTATTCAAACAAATAAAATAGTAATTGCGTGTGAATGCTCCAATGCTGAAGATGAACTGAAATTCTTGAATTGTTTTTTTTTTTTAGAATTGTTGAAGTAGAGCACACAATTCCCAAACAGGCTGAATATTTGTCTTTAAAAATAAAGACAATTTCAGATTGTTTTCTTTGTTTGAAAATACAACAAGCACTGATGTACAAATCATAATGTTGTTAGTTGGTTTTTTTACACTTACATGTTGCGGTTGAGCATTTATTTATCGTTGGGTCAAATGTCAGCAGTCAAGAGGAGATTTTCTAACATGTAACCTAATCTTTTGGCAGAGCGTGCTGAGACATTGTAAGACAGGGGTGTCCAAAGTGTGGCCCGGGGGCCATTTCCGGCCCGCAGCTAATGTTTTACCGGCCCGCGGCACATCATTCTAAAAATACTAAAAAAATTTTTTAAAAAAACATTAAAAAGTACAATAAAAGAGCAAATAAGTGAAATGCAACGATAAAAAGTTGCATTGTTGACTGTAATAACATCATTTTTAAAAATAATTTCTCAAAAAATAATGAATCAAAATCAATGTTGCTATGAATTATTGACTGATTCAATGACAAAAAGGACATAAATACAACAAACAAAAAAACATGAAAAATATGAAAATTATTTTAAAAAATACATACTAATTATATACTAATGCTAATTATAAATATACTAAACTAATTACACTATAGATTATCTGAAGCTGATATAGAGATTTAAGTGTTGAATGTAAAAAAAAAAAAACCTGACCTTTTTATGAGTGGAGCACTTTTAGATCCCCAAGAATTTTAGTGGAATTAAAAACACCTGTCTTTGCTAAAAAAAATAAAATAAATAATAATAAATTCAAATCAATTTTGCTATGGATTATTGACCTATTTAGGAATCCAATTACTTCACATCAAATATTCCACTTTGAAAATCTTTTTGGGAAAAAATATTGTATATTTTGTATTTTCACCCCCACAAATAGGGTTTTTACAAAAAGCTCATGAATTGTAAAGAAATAATAATAAAATAAATACATAAATAAAAAAATTAAATAAAACATAAAAATAAAAAGTAAAAAAAAATAAATAAATATATATATATATATATATATATATATATATATATATATATATATATATATATATATATATATATATATATATATATATATATATATATATATATATATATATATATATATATATATATATATATATATATATATATTCACCTGAAGTTGAATTAGAGATTCAAGCGTTTAATAAAAAAATATATATATGACTTATTTTTAACCTTTTAAGACTGAAACCCTTCTGGGTCCCTCGGACCTAACTTGAGGGAGCCCCAAAAGTAAAAAAAAAAAACAGAACTGTATATTGTGTTGGTTTTGAAAATGAAAAAATATAAAAATGGCCCCCGCGTGCTTTGATTTTTCAGTGTGCGGCCCTCAGTGGAAAAAGTTTGGACACCCCTGCTGTAAGAGATTACAGGGCGACGGCGACTCTCAATATATTGAGTCCAAATTATAGATGTCATCAGTGTTTGAACCTGACAGGGGTCGCGGGGGGGGGGGGGGGGGGGCTGGAGCCTATCTCAGCTGCATTAGGGCATGTCTGAAGCAAATAGACCAGGGGTCACCAACGCGGTGCCCGCGGGCACCAGGTAGCCCGTAAGGACCAGATGAGTAGCCCGCTGGCCTGTTCTAAAAATAGTTCAAATAGCAGCACTTACCAGTGACCTGCCTCTATTTTTTAAATTGTATTTATTTACTAGCAAGCTGGTCTCGCTTTGCCCGACATTTTTAATTCTAAGAGAGACAAATCTCAAATAGAATTTGAAAATCCAAGAAAATATTTTAAAGACTTGGTCTTCACTTGTTTAAATAAATTCATAATTTTTTTTACTTTGCTTCTTATAACTTTCAGAAAGACAATTTTAGAGAAAAAATACAATCTTAAAAATGATTTTAGGATTTTTAAACACATATACCTTTTTACCTTTTAAATTCCTTCGTCTTCTTTCCTGACAATTTAAATTAATGTTCAAGTAAAACATTTTTTTTTTATTGTAAAGAATAATAAATACATTTTAATTTAATTCTTCATTTTAGCTTCTGTTTTTTCGATGAAGAATATTTGTGAAATATTTCTTTAAACTTATTATGATTAAAATTCAAAAAAATTATTCCGGCAAATCTACAAAATCTGTAGAATCAAATTTAAATCTTATTTCAACGTCTTTTGAATTTCTTTTAAAATTTTTGTTCTGGAAAATCTAGAAGAAATAATGATTTGTCTTTGGTCCAATTTGTTATATATTCTAACAAAGTGTAGATTGGATTTTAACCTATTTAAAACATGTCATCAAAATTCTAAAATTAATATTAATCAGGAAAAATTACTAATGATGTTCCATAAATTATTTTTTAAAGTTTTTCTCTTCTTTTTTTCGGTTGAATTTTGAATTTTAAAGAGTCAAAATTGAAGATAAACTATGTTTCAAAATTTAATTGTCATTTTTTTCGTGTTTTCTCCTCTTTTAAACCGTTCAATTAAGTGTAAATATCATTCATTATTAATAATAACATAGAGTTAAAGGTAAATTGAGCAAATTGGCTATTTCTGGCAATTTATTTAAGTGTGTATCAAACTGGTAGCCCTTCGCATTAATCAGTACCCAAGAAGTAGCTCTTGCTTTCAAAAAGGTTGCTGACCCCTGAAATAGACCATCCCATTTGCATCACAGCAGAGATCAACATACTTGACATGAAGACAAGATTTATTGGAGACCAGATTTCCCTCTCGCTTGTCTTTTCTTTTCTTTCGCGCTTGTGCTTAAATACCACATCAGAGAGCTTTGGCTGGAAAAAAACACTGGTCTTGGAAGTCTTTATGTTTCAGAGTCACAGTGAAATCACTGCCAGTGGCTACATTAGAACCCATGCTCAGAAATAATAATCCAACACATCTTCAAAGCCAGCGCTCATACGCTCAGCTCGTCATGTGATATACTTCTAAAAAACAAAGAGGCTGCAATCATACCGTGATAAATGTGTCTCTCAAGGATACTCCCACACTTCTAGATTCTCTGCATCTTTCCGCTCACTGACTCTGTTCATCCTGATTTTAGTGCTCTCTCGCCTCATCTACTTCCCTTGAAACATTTGTCTTCCCCCAACAAAACTACTACTTATCACATGGTGCTTGGGCACAGAGAGTAAGTAACATGGGAACAGAGCAGTTGTGAACCATATTACATCCATCCATCCATCTTCTTCCACTTATCCGAGGTCTGGGTCGCAGGGGCAGCAGCCTAAGCAGGGAAGCCCAGACTTCCCTCTCCCCAGCCACTTCGTCCAGCTCCTCTCGAGGGATCCCGAGGCGTTCCCAGGCCAGCCGGGAGACATAGTCTTCCCAATGTGTCCTGTCTTAGTAAATAAGACAAAATACATTTTCGGATAGGATAGGGATAGGATAGGACTTTATTGTCAACCCTTACCTTAACCCTAACCTTAACCCTAACCCTAACCACATTAGTCTTTTACAACTAGCTAGTTTTCCGGTCAAATATTAACTTCCGGTTCTGGTTTATGGATGTATGTTATATTGTCTTTATATTCCAGCCAGTTAATCCATTTTTGGGAGGAATTGAGGGGATTATTATGATGCGTTCAAGAGTCTTACGGCCTGAGGGAAGAAGCTGTTACAGAACCTGGAGGTTCTGCTACGGAGGCTGCGGAACCTCTTTCTAGAGTCCAGCAGTGAAAACAGTCCTTGGTGGGGGTGGGAGGAGTCTCTGCAGATTTTCTGAGCCCTGGTCAGGCAGCGGCTTTTTGCGATCTCCCGGATAGGAGGAAGACGATTCCTCATGATCTTTTCCGCTCTCCTCACCAGTCTCTGCAGAGACTTCCAGTCTGAGGCACTGCAGGCTCCAGTCCAGACAGAGATGCAGTTGGTCTGTAGGCTCTCTATAGTGCCTCTGTAGAATGTGCTGAGAATGGGGGGACATCTGGTGATATATCAGTGTGAAACGTGTCCTGTCTTAGTAAATAAGACAAAATACATTTTCGGATAGGATAGGGATAGGATAGGACTTTATTGTCAACCCTTACCTTAACCCTAACCTTAACCCTAACCCTAACCACATTAGTCTTTTACAACTAGCTAGTTTTCCGGTCAATTATTAACTTCCGGTTCTGGTTTATGGATGTATGTTATATTGTCTTTATATTCCAGCCAGTTAATCCATTTTGGGGGGGGAATTGAGAGGATTATTATGATGCGTTCAAGAGTCTTACGGCCTGAGGGAAGAAGCTGTTACAGAACCTGGAGGTTCTGCTACGGAGGCTGCGGAACCTCTTTCTAGAGTCCAGCAGTGAAAACAGTCCTTGGTGGGGGTGGGAGGAGTCTCTGCAGATTTTCTGAGCCCTGGTCAGGCTTTTTGCGATCTCCCGGACAGGAGGAAGACGATTCCTTATGATCTTTTCCGCTCTCCTCACCAGTCTCTGCAGAGACTTCCAGTCTGAGGCACTGCAGGCTCCAGTCCAGACAGAGATGCAGTTGGTCAGTAGGCTCTCTATAGTGCCTCTGTAGAATGTGCTGAGAATGGGGGGACATCTGGTGACATATCATTGTGAAACGTGTCACCTGAAGTCACTCGATCCTAAAAGAATGGTCATGCTCTTCCTTTAAACTGAACCCCGTCTCCGTATGTCATGTCACTGGCTTGATGTTCTGTGGTTAACTAAAGTGTCGCCATTTGTACGCGCACTCTCTAAACTTTGGCAAGGTGCCCGGAAACATTATCCGTCCATCTTCCAGTGTCCTCAAAAACCTGAAACATCCCTGAGCCAGCAAGCAACTCCCCATACCGCGAGGACCCGTCAGGATTGAACGCTCAGGAAATGAGGACGCACGGTTTTTAACGGATGAGTCTGCGCCATCGCCTTTCTGTATCTCCCATCTCATCCGCACGACAATGAGAAGCTTATTCATCCACAGCAAGCTAAATTACATTCGGCCATTATTACAACTGAACTGTCTCCTTTTCAGTCGTGACCAACCTGAGGTTGTCAAAACAGACAACAATGACAACTCTAGTTCCTCTCACCTAATGGTTCTATTTTATGCAATTGCGTAAATACTAAAGGAGGTGAGATTTGGATCTATTGTCTCTTTTTTGGAAAAAAGGCAATAGACATATTTGTGTTACAAAGATAGTAATATTACAGAACCAACATTTACAATAACACAGCAGACCCCCCAGATGAATGTACCAAACGTAAGGACTGCAACTGAAGTCAGGAGGTATCAGATAAAACTGCTCAGTAGTAGCAGGGACTAGTGTTGTCCCGATACCAATATTTTGGTACCAGTACCGGTACCAAATAGTATTTTGGTACTTTTTGGTACTTTTCTAAATAAAGGGGACCACAAAAAATGGCATTATTGGCTTTATTTTAACAACAAATCATAGGGTACATGAAACATATGTTTATTATTGCAAGTTTGTCCTTAAATAAAATAGTAAAAATACTAGACAACTTGTCTTTTAGTAGTAAGTAAACAAACAAAGACTCCTAATTAGTCTGCTGACATATGCAGTAACATTTTGTGTCGTTTATCTACCTATTATTTTGTCAACATTATTAAGGACAAGAAGTAGAAAATGAATTATTAATCTACTTGTTCATTTACTGTTAATATTTGCTTACTTTCTCTTTTAACATGTTCTATCTACACTTCTGTTAAAATGTAATAATCACTTATTCTTCTCTTCTTTGATACTTTACATTAGTTTTGAATGATACCACAAATTTGGGTATCAATCCGATACCAAGTAGTTACAAGATCATACATTGGTCATATTCAAAGTCCTCATGTGTCCAGGGACATATTTCCTGAGTTTATAAACATAATACCTATTTAAAAAAAATGAAAGAATATGTGATGCCAAAAAATATTGATGTAATCATAGTAGTATGGACTACATACGCTACTGTACTTGGTATCATTACAGTGGATCCACCAATGGTATTTGTTTACATTGTGACGCCGGTGAGCTACGGTGTGTAGTGAAGCATGTTTAGCTATTCCTCGTCCTGCCGTGATAATGATACTTGTAAGAAACTTACTTTATTTGTCGCCATGGATACCAGGATTAGTGATTTAGAAGTAGCTAAAACACTGTGAATGGACTTTAGCCACGTCTTAAAGCAGCTCTTCCTGAGGGTGTTTCAGTGTTATAATTTCACCTTTATCGTTAGTTTTTAAGCCAAAATGCGTCCATTCTCCCTTTTCTGTCTACACGCTGTGTCTGCTTGTAAGTACTCCGTGTGTGTGCGCTGCCGAACATGCTCTTCTGCTTGTAAACCAGCAATGACACGATGTCACGACGATGGTGGTGCGGTGGTGGCGGACCGGTACTTTTCAGAGGCGGTATAGTACCAAATATGATTCGTTAGTATTGCGGTACTATACTAATACCGGTATACCGTACAACCCAAGTTACAAGGATAGCACAATCTTAATATTACACAGCCAACATTTACAATAACACAGCAGACCCCCCAGATGAATGTACCAAAAGTAAGGACTGCAACTAAAGTCAGGAGATATCAGATAAAAGTGCTCAGAATTACCGGTATTCCTTCAATAGCAGTAGGGACTAAAATAAAAGTTGAAGTTCTACTGTGCACTAAATGAAGCAGAACACAAGAGCAGTCATGCAGAGAAAGCTTTTCCCATATGATCCCTGATAACCTAAATAATTGATGTGACAGAATATTTGAGTATGATTCATACTGTATACTGTACATGCAGTAGACAGGAGCACAGAGCAGTGGTTGGGTGGTGTTTAATTTTACAGCCAGACAAATCATTCCTCCAACCAACTAAAAAAATACCAGATGCCTCGAATTTATTCAGTTTGTCTCCTGCCTGACAGGTTCATACAAAAGAGTTTCCAGGTAAACACAGATATCTCCATTTTCCTTGTTTTGAGTAAATCAGCGGGTTTTTTTGTGAAGCTTTTCATGAAACAGCCATCAATTGCAATTGAATCATTTCTGATCACCTAAATTAAACTCCCAATTTTCTTACAAAAATGCCATTTAAAAAAATTAAAAATAAATTCATTTTATTTTTATTGACATCCAGCATCAGACATTCCTATCCATTACATCATATCCACATACATCAAATGTCTGTTGTCTGCCCTAAATGTCAAAATATTTGTTGTTTATATCCCAACCATCTGCACTTCTGTTAAAATGTAAGTCCAGCCGGTGTGTGATAAAGGTGTGGATATTTGTGTGTCACTACAGAGTGCATAAAGAATCAAACACACTCATTTATACAAACGTACTACACAGCATATAAACATTATGTACTGTATGTATACTGTAGGTCAGGGGTCACCAACCTTTTTGAAACCAAGAGCTACTTCTTGGGTGCTGATTAATGCGAAGGGCTACCAGTTTGATACACACTTAGATAAATTGCCAGAAATAGCCAATTTGCTCGATTTACCTTTAACTCTATGTTATTATTAATAATGAATGATATTTACACTTAATTGCACGGTTTAAAAGAGGAGAAAACACGAAAAAAATGACAATTAAATTTTGAAACATAGTTTATCTTCAATTTCGACTCTCTAAAATTCAAAATTCAACCGAAAAAAAGAAGAGAAAAACTACCTAATTCGAATCTTTTTGAAAAAATTAAAAAAATAATTTATGGAACATCATTAGTAATTTTTCCTGATTAAGATTAATTTTAGAATTTTGATGACATGTTTTAAATAGGTTAAAATCCAATCTGCACTTTGTTAGAATATATAACAAATTGGACCAAGCTATATTTCTAACAAAGAAAAATCATTATTTCTTCTAGATTTTCCAGAACAAAAATTTTATAAGATATTCAAAAGACTTTGAAATAAGATTTAAATTTTATTCTACAGATTTTCTAGATTTGCCAGAATACTTTTTTTGAATTTTAATCCTAATAAGTTTGAAGAAATATTTCACAAATATTCTTCGTCGAAAAAACAGAAGCTAAAATGAAGAATTAAATTAAATTTTTTAAATTATTCTTTACAATAAAAATAAATAAAAAATACTTGAACATTGATTTAAATTGTCAGGAAAGAAGAGGAAGGAATTTAAAAGGTAAAAAGGTATATGTGTTTAAAAATCCTAAAAACATTTTTAAGGTTGTATTTTTTCTCTAAAATTGTCTTTATGAAAGTTATAAGAAGCAAAGTAAAAAAATGTATGCATTTATTTAAACAAGTGAAGACCAAGTCTTTAAAATATTTTGTTGGATTTTCAAATTCTATTTGAGTTTTGGCTCTCTTAGAATTAAAAATGTCGAGCAAAGCGAGACAAGCTTGCTAGTAAATAAATACAATTTAAAAAATAGAGGCAGCTCACTGGTAAGTGCTGCTATTTGAGCTATTTTTAAAACAGGCCAGTGGGCTACTCATCTGGTCCTTACGGGCTACCTGGTGCCCGCGGGCACCGCGTTGGTGATCCCTGCTGTAGGTGGTGGAGATTTTTTTGTTACATTTTTTTTCTGATTAAAAACTTCACCAGTTAGACATTTTCTCAGATAAACACTACACTATGAACGCAATATTCAATATTTATGGTTTATTTTTAGAAAAAAAAAAAAGTCATCCTCACCAGACACAATTGCATCTGCAGCACTCACCTGGCAGGCAGTGTTACTAATGATGAATCATTAATAACCTGAGATTGCAACTGGGCAGGGGGTTTCGAAAACCAATAAATAACAATTTCCCTGTGTCTCTCCTCTGCAGTAATGGGGTTCAAGAGTGGCGGACAGAAGGTCCAAATCACAACACGCTCCCATTTCCTGCCATTAATCCTGTTTATTTGCCCACTGAGGAAAATAAAACCGCCTCAGTTTGAACCGCCGAGCATTTCCACCACCGGCACTGACTGAAAAGAATCAGTACAAAGCAGACGAGGTCAAATTAAACACAGACAAAACATTCACCTCAACCACTTTTGATTTGTACATTGCATTAGATCAGGGCTCTCAGACACGCGGCCCGCGGGCCAATTGCGGCCCATGAGACATTGTTTTGCGGCCCGCACCTTAATATGAAAATGTAATGTTAGTGCGGCCCGCAAGTTTTATATGAATGGCGCTTGACAGCGTCATCTTGCCATCCCTCCCGATTTTTCCGGGAGACGCCCGAATTTCAGGGCAAGCATTCTCTCGAATGTCTGCCGATTTTCACCCAAACAACAATATTAAGGGCGTGCCGTGATGGCACTGCCTTTAGCGCCCTCTACAACCTGTACAAACAGCGGGCCGGCCCAGTCACATGTTGAATTTGGCTTCCGTACACACACGTAAGTGACTGCAAAACATACTTGGTCAACAGCCACACAGGTCACACTGAGGGTGGAGGTATAAACAACTTTAACACTGTTACAAATATGTGCCACACTGTGAACCCACACCAAACAAGAATGACAAACACATTTCGGGAGAACATCCGCACCGTAACACAACATAAACACAACAGAACAAATACCCAGAATCCCATGCAGCCCTAACTCTTACGGGCTAGGATATACACCCCCGCTACCACCAAACCCCGCCCCCCCAACCCTGCCCCCCCCACACATCTGCGTCGGTTGGGGGGCGGCGGGGTTTGGTGGTAGGGGGGGTGTATATCCTAGCCCGTAAGAGTTAGGGCTGCATGGGATTCTGGGTATTTGTTCTGTTGTGTTTATGTTGTGTTACGGTGCGGATGTTCTCCCGAAATGTGTTTGTCATTCTTGTTTGGCATATTTGTAACAATGTTAAAGTTGTTTATACGGCCATACGCGGTGTGACCTGTGTGGCTGTTGACGAAGTATGTCTTGCAGTCACTCACGTGTGTCTGCAGAAGCCTCATACAACATGTGACTGGGCCGGCACGTTGTTTGTATGGTGAAAAAGCGGACGCCACAACAGGTTGTAGAGGACGTTAAAGGCAGTGCCATCACGGCACACCCTTAATATTGTTGTCCCGGTTAAAATCGAAACAAATTCGGGAGAATGGTTGCCCCGGGAGATTGTCGGGAGGGGCACTGAAATTCGGGTGTCTCCCGGAAAAAATCGGGAGGGTTGGCAAGTATGTTGCTAGGGCGGGTTAGCCATTCAAAGAAGGTGAATTCATTACAAAGTGCATGTTAGATTTTTTTAAGAAATATTTTCTTGCGGCCCAGCCTCACCCAGTTTCTGCATCCAGTGGCCCCCAGGTAAATTGAGTCTGAGACCCCTGCATTAGACGCAAAGTGCATTTCTACACATTAACTTATGAGCATAATTGTCGATGTTTGATTGATTGATTGAGAAGTTTATTGACATCTTAAATAATTGAATCCATGTAATGCTTTCAAAAGGCAAAAGGCTTGTTTCCATGGTGGTCCATGGTGGTGGTTGATATTAGGATGTTATGTTTTGGTATGACTTGGGGGTTGATGGTCTGGACCGCAGGATGCAGAGACAGCCAGCGAAGTGCAGGTAAAAAAAAAACTTTGATTATGGAAAATTAAACAGACATACAATATTCTCACTAACCACTTTTGGGTTGTACTGTTACATCCTTAGAATGTTTTTTCACTGTGTGTGGTAGTTTAGTTCCAAACCCCGACACACAGTCGGGGTTTGTTCCCTTCCTTTTATATATTATTGCGTAGATTGTTATACATCCATTTACAAGATGGCTGCGCTTCAGAGCAGCGGCTTCGTGCGAGCGCTCCTGGAAGTGAGGGCAAAAATACCCCTCAATTCAGTCAATTTCATGGCTGGCTCACAGCGTGTTCACTCCGTGATCACTTACGACCGACTTACGATTCTGGATGTGGAGAGATCGGGCCATTTTGGGCTGATAGATGCGTGTACGATGGACCTGCTCGCTAGCTTGGGAATTCTTCGCGAGCTACATCCAGCAGTGGCCTTTGAAGCAGCGACGTCGACTTCCAGCGGAGACGGTCAGCGAAAGAGACGTAAGCGGTGCGCTCGGAAGCAGAAGCGGGGGTGTCGGGCGGGGCTAACAACAAAGCTAAATGCTTTGTTGTTAGCGGGGCTAACGAAAAAGCTAAATGCTAATCCACAAAGAAGCGCTAATAAGGAGTCTGTTAAGCTAGAACTAGCCAACGCCAGGCTGGATAATCCCTGCACACATAGCAATTCTTCTAGAATAATATACAACTCACATAATGTTTTTTCTGCGTCAGAGGTGGACATGCATTTTACTGAGGTGGCAAACAATCTAAAAATTCCTGTCATATCAATTCCTAGATATGGTCGAAATTATTTAAAGTGCACTATGCATAATAAACGTAACATTATTAATATTGCTACTACGGATACTTTCAACAAAAACTCCTCAAAACAGCCCACTACCTATAATATGGGCTTTTTAAACATAAGGTCATTGTCTTCCAAAACGTTATTAGTTAATGAAGTCATCAGAGACAACAATCTTGATGTCGTTGGTTTAGCCGAGACCTGGCTCAAACCAGACGAATTTTTTGCGCTGGGTGAGGCGTCTCCTCCTGGCTATGCGGGAACGCATATTGCCCGCCCCATTAAAAGGGGTGGGGGTGTTGCACTAATATACAACAAAAACTTTAGCCTTACCTCGGACCTAAATAATAAATATAACTCGTTTGAGGTGCTCACTATGAGGTTTGTCACACCGCTGCCTCTCCACCTGGCTGTCATCTACCGCCCCCCTGGGCCCTATTCGGACTTTATCAATGAATTTTCAGAGTTCGTTGCTGATCTAGTGACGCACGCCGACAATATAATCATAATGGGAGACTTTAACATCCATATGAATACCCCATCGGACCCTCCATGCGTGGCGCTCCAGACTATAATTGATAGCTGTGGTCTTACACAAATAATAAATGAACCCACGCATCGCAACGGTAATACGATAGATCTAGTGCTTGTCAGGGGTGTCACCACCTCTAAAGCTACGATACTCCCGTACACTAAAGTAATGTCCGATCATTACCTTATAAAATTCGAAGTTCTGACTCATTGTCAACAAACTAATAATAATAATAATAACTACTATAGCAGCCGCAACATTAATACTGCCACAACGACGACTCTTACTGACCTAGATCTGCCGTTTCTTTTCTTTTCTTTTCTACTCTGCTCCGGGGTGGACCGCTAGCCTGTCCATCAGATGGGGACATCTCTACGCTGCTGACCCGTCTCCACTCGGGATGGTTCCCGCTGGCCCCACCATGGACTGGACTTTCGCTGATGTGTTGGACTTTCACAATATTATGTCAGACCCACTCGACACCGAGGATGTCGTTGTGGCTTGTACAGCCCTTTGAGACACTAGTGATTTAGGGCTATATAAATAAACATTGATTGATTGATTGATTGAAGAAGACAGCCTGCCAGTTCCTTTAACTTGGACACACACATCTATAGAAGCCAGTAATTTAGAGGAGTTATCTCACCCTCTGAGAAGCCTGTTTTACTATTGTGTTCCAGTGTTGTAAAAATGGGTAGAATAAATACTACATTTCAATATTTCTGTCAACGAAGATTGACATATAGTCATTTTGATAGTAGGCTAATATAGACACTTATATCACGTGTTGCCTTCATTGTATCACTTATAGAAGGCTTTTAATTGTTTGCGGCTCCAGACAGATTTTTTAATTTTATTTATTTTTTTAATCCATATGGCTCTTTCAACATTTTGGGTTGCCGACCCCTGGTATCATATAACAGTCTGTATTGCTGTAAATGGTTCGTTTTAAAGTAACACATATCAAGAGACACACAAAAGAGCCCTGACATGAGGGTGAGAGGTATTTGCGAGCGGCAATAGTCATCAAAATAAGCCAGCGAAAGGAGCAGTTACCATGGAAACTGGAGTCAGATTGGACAAAAACAACTCAACCCCCTTAGACCTGTGGAACAGCTTATCTCTCAGTCCTTGGGGAGACGGATAAGACGGACATTCACTCTGTCAAATAAATCGAAGATGGCAAATCTGAAAATTGACAAGGACTTGGTAAGCTTTATTCGAGATTAAAGGAACACGCTTTGGAGAAAAAGTTATCCTCCCCTCAACAGATCCTTAAAACATGGTGCTGTGATGATGAAGTGGTAGATGTCCAAAGTCGGGACCCAGGGTGGACCACTCATCTGTGCATCAGCTGGGGACGTCTCTGCTGCTGACCCACGATGGACTAGACTCTCACATTATTATGCTAGATCCACTATGGACTGGAGTCTCACACTATTATGTTAGATCCACTAAAGACTGGACTCTCACACTATTATGTTAGATCCACTATGGACTGGACTCTCACACTATTATATTAGATCCACTATGGACTGGACTCTCACACTATTATGTTAAATCCACTATGGACTAGACTCTCACAATATTATGTTAGATCCACTATGGACTGGACTCTCACACTATAATGTTAAATCCAATATGGACTGGACTCTCACCATTATGTTAGATCCACAATGGACTAGACTCTCACATTATTATGCTAGATCCACTATGGACTGGAGTCTCACACTATTATGTTAGATCCACTATGGACTGGACTCTCACACTATTATGTTAAATCCACTATGGACTGGACTCTCACACTATTATGTTAGATCCACTATGGACTGGACTCTCACACTATTATGTTAGATCCACTATGGACTGGACTCTCACACTATTATGTTAGATCCACTATGGACTAGACTCTCACAATATTATGTTAGATCCACTATGGACTGGACTCTCACACTATTATGTTAGATCCACTATGGACTGGACTCTCACTATTATGTTAGATCCACTATGGACTGGACTCTCACACTATTATGTTAGATCCACTATGGACTGGCTTCTCACACTATTATGTTAGATCCACTATGGACTGGACTCTCACTATTATGTTAAATCCACTATGGACTGGACTCTCACACTATTATGCTAGATCCACTTTGAACTGGACTCTCACACTATTATGTTAGATCCACTATGGACTGGACTCTCACACTATTATGTTAGATCCACTATGGACTAGACTCTCACATTATTATGTTAGATCCACTATGGACTGGATTCTCACACTATTATGTTAGATCCACTATGGACTGGACTCTCACAATATTATGTAAGATCCACTATGGACTAGACTCTAACACTATTATGTTAGATCCACTATGGACTGGACTCTCACACTATTATGTTATATCCACTATGGACTGGACTCTCACACTATAATGTTAGATCCACTATGAACTGGACTCTCACACTATTATGTTAGATCCAATGTGGACTGGACTCTCACACTATTATGTTAGATCCACTATGGACTGGACTTTCACAATATTATGTTAGATCCACTATGGACTGGACTCTCACACTATTATGTTAGATCCACTATGGACTGGAGTCTCACACTATTATGTTAGATCCACTATGTACTAAACTTTCACAATATTATGTTAGATCCACTATGGACTGGACTCTCACACTATTATGTTAGATCCACTATGGACTGGACTCTCACACTATTATGTTAGATTCACTATGGACTGGACTCTCACGCTATAATGTTAGATCCACTATGAACTGGACTCTCACACTATTATGTTAGATCCACTATGGACTGGACTCTCACACTATTATGTTAGATCCACTATGGACTGGACTCTCACACTATTATGTTAGATCCACTATGGACTGAACTCTCACTATTATGTTAGATCCACTATGGACTGGACTCTCACAATATTATGTTAGATCCACTATGGACTGGACCCTCACACTATTATGTTAGATCCACTATCGACTGGACTCTCACACTATAATGTTAGATCCACTATGGACTGGACTCTCACAAAATTATGTTTAATCCACTCGAGTTGGGGGAGGGTTGTGGGGTGGGTATTTCGGGGGGTCCCCACATCTGCGGTCCCTTCCAAGGTTTCTCATTGTCATCCCATTGGGTTGAGTTTCTCCTTGCCCTGATGTGGGATCTGAGCCGAGGATGTCGTTGTGGCTCGTGCAGCCCTTTGAGACACTCGTGATTTAGGGCAACATGAGGTGACATTTTTAATTTAATGTCTATGGGCTTCAGGATGTCGTCACGGTACGTCCGTGCAAAAATACATTTCAGTTCTTTGTCCATACTGTACGACTGCCTATACCATAACCCCACTACAAATATGGGCTATTCCACAACCGCTCACCCACAAGATGCCACACACACTGTCTGCCATCTGTCCTCAACAGTGAAAACTAGGATTTATCCCTAAGGAGAACACCTCTCCAAAGTGCCAGACGGCATCAACTGTGAGCTTTTGCTCACTTGTTACAAACTGTGGGTCAGACAGAGGAGACAAAACACTTTTTATTTAATATTTTCTATATTTACCACAAAAATAACCCACAAAACCTTCTTATGTCCTAAAGTTACAAATGAAAACACCTCATAAGCCGGCCCCGAAGAACAGAAGACAGTGAAGTGGTAAAGCCAACAGTGTCACCACACCACTCTCCCACCAAGACATTGAATGGGATGACCATCTATCCTATTTGAGCACCTAACCAATTTCAAAGGGAGCTTGGACTGGGTGTGCACTTCACCTCCCCCTACACCAGGGGTAGGCAACCCAACATGTTGAAAGAGCCATATAATGGACCAAAAATACAAACAAACTAATCTGTATGGAGCCGCAAAAGGTTAAAAGCCTTATGTAAGTAAGTGTTATAATGAAGCCAACACATTAAGTAAGTGTCTCAGAGGGTGAGATAACGCCTGGAAATTACTGGCTTAAAACTGCCAAAGGTATAGATGTGTGTGTCCAATTTAAAGGAAAGGACAGGCTGTCTTCTTCCAATGGATTTATTACAATCTTTGGTATTGTTTGCTGTGGTCTGGAACAACATGGCACACAATCACAGCTGACCTGGACAATCGAAAGTTTTCTTGCTGTCTGAGAAGTGTTGTATCCCAAATAGCTGCAATCGCTTTCTCTTAAGGTATTCATGTGTGATTTCCACAAGCGTCTGTACATGTAGAGGAAGGAGAAACACGGGCATGTCTGGATGACTCGGCTCCATATTTCCAGTGGTTAGCTCTGAGTTACCGAACGGGTTGTTATGAAGCTGGCTGTGGCGCGTTCTTTCTGATGTCACTTCCTATGTGGGGCGTGGTCTTTCTGGCGTCACTTCCTCTCCGAACTCAGTTCGTAAACGATCAATGAGTCCATACAAAGCTAAGAGCTGGAGATTCAAGAAATAGACGGCACACTTGTGTAAAACATTGTCCGACGAGGGGGGCTTTAAACGATGGTTTAGTGCGGCTGAAACGGGGCTTAGGCTAAATAATTATTCGTTTAAGGGGTTATCCGGCTTAGTGTAGACATAGCCTCAGTCAACAGGACCTGCCAGTAACCCTTAACCAGATCCAGTATGGACATACAGTAATTGAGAAGCACCAACATGGTCCAGACAGTACATAACAGTCAGGCTTTGTCAACCCATTGACCCTTCCTGCAATCAGTGAACAGGCAAGACGAACGCCATGCACCACTCCTCACAACAATCCAATGCTACCTCATGTACTCAAACAGTTTTTTCAAGCGGCACCACTTATCTGGGTTCACTCAGTTAGGGTGTTGTTTAATTGGCTTTCAATTGCCCACATCAATGTCACGGCTGAGCACATGTGTATAAGAGGGTACATCAGCAAACACTGACCTATACGTTTTTCAGTAAGCAGAATCACAGCTGACCTGGACATTGGAAAGTTCTCTTGCTGTCTGAGAAGTGTTGTATCCCAAATAGCTGCAATAGATTTCTCTTAAGGTATTCATGTGTGATTTCCACAAGCGTCTGTACATGTAGAAGAAGGAGAAACACGGGCATGTCTGGATGACCGGCCTCCATCTTTCTCGTGGTTGCCGCCGAGTTACCGAACGGGTTGTTATGAAGCTGGCTGTGGAGCGTTCTTTCTGATGTCACTTCCTGTGTGGGGCGCGGTCTTTCTGGCGTCACTTCCTCTCCGAACTCAGTTCGTAAACGATCAATGAGTCCATACAAAGCTAAGAGCCGGAGAGTCAAGAATTAGACGGCACACTTGTGTAAATAAATGTCCGACGGGGGGGGGGCTTTAAACGATGGTTTAGTGCGGCTGAAATGGGGCTTAGGCTAAATAATTATTCGTTTAAGGGGTTATCCGGCTTAGTGTAGACATAGCCTCAGTCAACAGGACCTGCCAGTAACCCATAACCAGATCCAGTATGGACATACAGTAATTGAGAAGCACCAACATGGTCCAGACAGTACATAACAGTCAGGCTTTGTCAACCCATTGACCCTTCCTGCAATCAGTGCAAAAACGGTCGTGTCCATTGGCTTTTATTGTGAACAGGCAAGACGAACGCCATGCACCACTCCTCACAACAATACAATGCTACCTCATGTACTCAAACTGTTTTTTCAAGTATCACCACTTATCTGGGTTCACTCAGTAAAGATGTTGTTTAGTTGGCTTTCAATTGCCCACATCAATGTCACGGCTAAGAGGGTCCATCAGCAAACACTGACCTATAAGACCAAAACAAATTCACAATGTCATTCTGCTGGAAATGATCAAGGTGAGGCAACAAGAGCGGTACATTTTGTAATGTCTCTGAATCCGAAAATGTATCCTGTGTTTATGCCACAGACACACCGTCACTCTCCAGTGATGCTGAACTAGACACCCCCACCGTGTCTGTGACAAGGCTGACATGTGGCTGGGGACCTTCAACACCAGAGGCTGAAGCTAGAAAATGTGGTGCCACACCCTTAGCAGCGGCAGCAGGAAATGTGCCAACATTTTTGAGTCAGATACGACGGGCCAGTAGTTTTGATCAAGATGCAGTTTCAACATGTTTGTACGACAGAGGCGCATGATTCGGCGACGATGGGGAGTGGAGATTAAGGCCCCTTCTACACTAAACCGGCTAACGTTATCTAGGGTGAATCCCATCTAACCTTATCCTTCTCCACACACACACAATGGTCGTTTAAGACCCCCTCCCCTCCTCCGTCCGCCGGCGCAACGCAACCTAGCACGCATGCGCGGAAAATGCGCACGCCATAGTCACCTCCAGTGTTGCTTTGTGTGCAAGTTCTTAATTGTAACTTATCTGAACGATACCCAGTGTTGTGGTATTTCAATGAACTGTGAATCACACCTGAGCCATCCTAAATGAATCAAATATTTAATGGACATGTGGAAGTAAACAATGTGATAAAGAACATTTTACATCAATCAATCTAGGGATCTAGATATCTGGTCAGGACACTCCTCACTCTTTTGCCTTTACCTTCATTGTCCATTCCTTTTAAGTGACTTTATATACTCTGGACCTAGACGTTGAGTCTGCGACATACATGGCGGACAATAACTGATACAGTCTGCTTTGCCAGTCCAAATGTATTCAATGTTTTCCGTAGTCTTCCCTTGTCGGCCAGGTGATACAAAGCACACCCTACCTTTTTTTTTTATCATATCCACGGGAGCCCACATTCTCCTTGTCTCTCCTTGGACAAAGTTTTTCGGTAAGTAGAATCACAGCTGACCTGGACATTCGAAAGTTTTCTTGCTGTCTGAGAAGTGTTGTATCCCAGATAGCTGCAATTGCTTTCTCTTAAAGGGAAACTTCGGTTTTTTTCAACCTGGGCCCTGTTTTCATAATTTTTTCTGTATATGTGAGTGCTGGATAAAACATTTTTTGAGGTCGCGCCAGTATTGAGCAGGGCAGGCAGCCTCCAGCCCAGCTAACGCTCGTACACAGGGCAACTGGCTCTCGTCAAAATTCGGCCTATAAACATGCATTTTTTTCACACTGACAGGCTCAGATAGTTACAATGAGTGTCCGACAACATACTAGAAAGGAGAAATTAACGTATGTCTCTACCTTTAGCTGGAGATCGCTGTTTGTTGTGAGCTGTGTCCAAATCTCACCACGCTACAAATCTCGTTCCGAAATCTCGCGATAACTCGCGACAAAACACCGGTGGAAAAACAGTTACCTGACTGAGGTGAAGAGAGACGACCGAAGTGATTTTGTATTGGACTAAGTTACCGAAGACTGTTAGTTTAGTTTTATAGAAAAGGATAAAAGTAAAACAATGGTTCGTGAGTGCGCATTTCCAAACTGTGGCAACAAAATGTTGCGCTACTCTTCGCGCAGCTTTCATAGACTACCTTACTTCAACACGGACACACTGAAGTTATGGCTAGCTGTGCTACAAATGGATGCCGACACTCCTGTTGATGTACTGCGCCGTGCCGACCACAGGGTCTGCAGTGATCACTTTGATCGGGATGACTACTGCCAGTCAAAGAAGAGACCAAATCCGAAGCACCTTTACCTAAAGAAAAGTGCAGTCCCAAGATGGGAGACACCAGCTGCATGCAGAGTGCAGGTAATGTTACGTTATTAGCTAATATGTTGTGTTGATGTGATATCAGTATACACGAATGATAGTAGCAAATATAAGCACTGTATTAGCACCTTTACTAGCAAATAGCATGTGTAAACTTTCAACTAGTGTAAAAATCAGACAAAGGATGCTCATACGTAGCTGACAGCATCTATAATTGACCTAGTTTGTAATTTCAAACACTGTGCATATACTTTATCAATGAGTTGAATGTGTGATCGCTGTTTTGATGTTTTTCTTAGTTTGTAAATTCAGCTACAGCACCGCTTATAAGCATTTAGTTTACGGATGAGCAGTGGTCTTTTTCACAATCCAGCATTCTCAAAACACTACATCCAATATATAAACAATATATATATATATATATATATGGGTGTCAGGCGCAATACAATATCTTTTAGATCAAAATGTAGCTCAGTTACAATGGGTGGTATAGCTACTACTTTGCGGATAGTTTTTTCTGATTATTGCCTTTGTTTGATTCTTTTGATATGATAGGATCGGATATGATATAATAGAAGCGCACAGTGGGTTGCAAAGCCCATCTATGAACGGACCAAGCAAACCTTCCGTACCAACCTCATGGAGAGAGTCCTGAAGAGAAGGGATGACCACACTGTTGTTTATACAGAGCCTTTGCCCTGTCGCAAACCACGCCGAAGATTACTGCACAACATAGCTCCTGTTCCGAGGCCTGAAAAGGCAGACTTACTTGCACGGCACAGTTCACGGTTCAAACCATACTAAAGCTGACAAAAAATAATGTATAGAACATTATTGGTGTGTGTGGGGGTGTGGTTGTGGGGGTGTTGGTTTGTGGTTTAAAATAAAGAGATAGAAACACAGCTGTGCTATTGTTATTACTTTATTGTAAAAGATTGAATCTTACAGTGATATGTACGTGTACAGAAATATTTACAGTATATTGAAGATGTCCTCTGCCTCGTTGAAGCCAGTGTAAGTGCCGGTGGGAGAGGGGTACTTGCTTCTTATAGCCATAACTATACATCTAGGCAACACTCTCCTATTGCCACGACCTAGACGCTCTCCTCTGAGCGCCCACTCCAGCACCACACGGTAAGCCACTAGTCTGCATTGGCTGGAGAAGAGGAAAGAATCAAGTTTATTTGTGAAAAGTATGATGACTAAATACATACTGTAACAGTTATGAAGACTAAATACATACAGTTCTGAAGACTAAATACATACAGTTCTGAAGACTAAATACATACAGTTCTGAAGACTAAATACATACAGTTCTGAAGACTAAATACATACAGTTATGAAGACTAAATACATACTGTAACAGTTATGAAGACTAAATACATACAGTTATGAAGACTAAATACATACTGTAACAGTTATGAAGACTAAATACATACAGTTATGAAGACTAAATACATACTGTAACAGTTATGAAGACTAAATACATACAGTTATGAAGACTAAATACATACAGTTATGAAGACTAAATACATACAGTTATGAAGACTAAATACATACTGTAACAGTTGTAATGACTAAATACATACTGTAACAGTAATTACTCATACCAGAGACCTTTCTCAGTAAATAAATTACACAAAGCTAAATATGTCACGTATACTCACTCAATAGACAGCTGGCCGTTTTCTCCCTGTGGTCTTGGCCGCCTCTTCCAGTTGATTTTGGGAACATGGAAGAAGGTCTCTAGCACTGCCCTGTTGATCAAGGAGGGGAAATCCTCTGATGACGTTACACAGCGTTGTGTACCGTCCACTGGGTAATCCCCAAACACAGCTGGCTGCAAAAGGTCCCATTCCCTGCAACAGAGGCATTCCTCCTCTGTAGGCAAAGGTACACAGCACCCACAGGAACACCACCAGTTTCCAGTGTTTCGCAGCCTTGCAGCAGCTGGTTCCGTGCCCTCTGCCTGTTGCCCAACTCCGTCTCTCCTCGTCCGTTCTTCAATTTCTTGAAGCTCTTCATCTGTGTACTCCGGCTCAAATAGATACGGCCGGCCATCAAAATCAAATGCAATTTCATCCACGTCGTCCACATCAGGCAAAAATTCAGCCATGACAGACAAACAAACAAACTTTTCTATAAAACTAAAATAACAGTCTTCGGTAATCCAACAGAAAATCACTTCAGTCATCTCTCTTCACCTCAGTCAGGTAACTGTTTTTCCACCGGTGTTTTGTCGCGAGTTATCGCGAGATTTCGGAACGAGATTTGTAGCGTGGTGAGATTTGGACACAGCTCACAACAAACAGCGATCTCCAGCTAAAGGTAGAGACATACGTTAATTTCTCCTTTCTAGTATGTTGTCGGACACTCATTGTAACTATCTGAGCCTGTCAGTGTGAAAAAAATGCATGTTTATAGGCCGAATTTTGACGAGAGCCAGTTGCCCTGTGTACGAGCGTTAGCTGGGCTGGAGGCTGCCTGCCCTGCTCAATACTGGCGCGACCTCAAAAAATGTTTTATCCAGCACTCACATATACAGAAAAAATTATGAAAACAGGGCCCAGGTTGAAAAAAACCGAAGTTTCCCTTTAAGGTATTCATGTGTGATTTCCACAAGCGTCTGTACATGTAGAAGAAGGAGAAACACGGGCATGTCTGGATGACTCGCCTTCATATTTCCGGTGGTTAGCTCTGAGTTACGAAATCGCTTGTTATGAAGCTGGCTGTGGCGCGTTCTTTCTGATGTCACTTCCTGTGTGGGGCATGGTCTTTCTGGCGTCACTTCCTCTCCGAACTCAGTTTGTAAACAATCAATGAGTCCATACAAAGCTAAGAGCCGGAGATTCAAGAAATAGACGGCGCACTTACCCGTGTAAAAAATTAGTGTGGCTGAAACGGGGCTTAGGCTAAATAATTATTCATTTAAGGGGTTACCTGGCTTAGTGTAGACTTAGTCTCAGTCAACAAGACCTGCCAATATGGAGCCTTGTGGAACTCCACATGTTATAGTTTTACTTGGAGATTTGCTGTTATTTATTTGCACGTATTCCTCCCTTTCAAATAAATAACTTCCAAATAATACAGCATGTCACACCATTTTTAAGCCAGGCCAAAAATATATGTTTTAAACGTGATCAAGCAAGTCGTGATTTTTTCTGTCAAAAAGTCTGGATTTTTTTTGTAAAAAAGTCGGGATTTTTTTGTCAAAAAGTCGGGTTTTCTTCTGTCAAAAACTCGGGATATTTTTGGTCTAGAAGTCTGGATTTTTTTCTGTCAAAATGTCTGGATTTTTTTCCTGTTAAAATGTCGGGTTTTTTTATGTCAAAAATTCAGGGTTTTTTCTGTCAAAAAGTCTGGAATTTTTCTGTCAAAAAGTCATTTATTTTTTTGGTCAGAAAATCTGGATTTTTTTATGTTAAAATGTCGGGATTTTTCTGTTAAAATGTCTGGGGTTTTTTTCAGTCAAAAAGTCAGGTTTTTTCTGTAAAAAAATCTGGGTTTTTCTGTCAAAAATTTGAGATTTTTTCCGTCAAAAAGTCGGATTTCTTTCTGTCAAAAAGTCAGGATTTTTTCTATGAAAAATCGGAATTTTTTTGGTGAAAAAGTCTGAAATTTTTCCGCCAAAAAGTCAGAATTTTTTTCTGTCAAAAAGTCAGGATTTTATCTGTCAAAAAGTAGGTTTTTTCTGTCGAAAAGTCTGGGGTTGTTTCCGTCAAAAAATCACGATTTTTTTACAGAAAAAAATCAGGATTTTTTTTTTCGTCAAAAAATCTGGATTTTTTCTGTCAAAAAAATCTGGATTTCTTTCTGTAAAAAAATCTGGATATTTTTTTGTAAAAGAATCTGGATTTTTTTTTCTGTGAAAAAAACGGGATTATTTTCCGTCAAAAAGTCGGCATTTTTTATGTAAATAAAATCAGGATTTTTTTCTGTCAAAAAGTCTGGATTTTTTTGGTCAAAAAGTCTGGATTTTTTTGGTCAAAAAGTCTGGATTTTTTTTGTCAAAAAGTCTGAATTTTTTTTGTCAAAAAGTCTCGATTTTTTTCTGTCTAAAAGTCTGAATTTTTTGTGTCAAAAAGTCAACACTTACATGCCTGCATGTGTGTGCACTGCTTCCCTGTGTGTAACACAATATACACTATACAGCAGAGTGTAAATAGAATTTCCCATGAAGGCTTATAATCAGTGTCAAAAGGAAAAGGGAAGGTGTAAATGATCCCTGAGACAGCATGGTTGTCATATGCTTGGTTACATAGTCTATAAAAGACATCATTACTGACGGCTCAGCCGCTAGTGTTGCTAACCTCCTGTGACTTCAACATTAACACAAAAACATTACACCTGGAGCTTCAAATTAAGCTCAGCAGATTCAACTTTTTTCTTCTTAACAAAGAGGAAAAAGTACACAGTACATGTGACAAAAAAATGAAAATTGCTTTCTTTTTCACTTCCCCTAAACCCGGAAGCTGAAAGAACAGGTGCCCAAGTGTGTAGTACACCCAATACAGTTATGTCAGCTTAAACAGTAATGTGAACAGGCAACATTTCTACTGCAAATACACAACACACCGGGGGGACTGCCATGCCAATGAATCAAAACACTGCATCTGAGAGCTGGCAGCCTTTTCTTTGCCTCCGTATGCACAGGCAGTGTGCACAAGGTCATTGATAGACTTGTAGAGGAACCATCCATCTTACTAATCACTGCATGTGTCATGGTGAATAATCATATTATGATAAATAGCTGACGCCTTCCATTGTGACAAATAGGCTGTGTAGATAGAGGGTAAATCTTTCAGAATAAAGGAGATGCATGGAGTGTTTGCACACATACAGTAGATTATACAAATTCACACTCAACAACTTAAACACACACAAATTGAAGCGGCACAAGCAAGTCTTGAACGTGCCTGCTTTGCTTGATCTTTTTACCCATCTGCTTCTGCTGGAATCAAAAAGTGTTGTACTTGTAATTTGCTCCATTGAAAACGACATTTTCAGACGGCAATCTGTAAAAACAGACCTTGTGCAATTTGCCGACGCACGTAAAACAGAGGTATTGCAGGATGGATGGTCTACATAGAGGCATGGAAGGCACATCTATTTTTAAAACAAGAGCAGATGGGGAACAGTCGAAGCTAACCGGGATATCAATTGACATCTGTAACATTCTGAGGCAAATATACAACTCTGCGTACAAAGTGAGAGCTGTTAGATCCCCGTCATGCAGTGCACCTTTACGAGAATTTGTAAAACAATGGTAGACTCCAAAGAGTGTTACATTGTAATCAGATTGTTGCAAGAAATCAGCGTGTGTGACATTTCCTGAAGGGTATTTAAATACAAACATCTGTGCTGTTTCAATGCAAACAACCTGTGCATCCTGTGCACGGTTGAAGTGCCCATGAGCAGGGTGCCAAATGTTCCTGAAACTTAGCTCAAAGAGGTTTTTCCGTACATGCCTGCAAGTCAGGGTTTTTTCCTGTCAAAAAGTCCAGATTTTTTTCTGTCAAAAAATCAGGATTTTTTTCTGTCAAAAAATCGGGATTTTTTTCTGTCAAAAAATCGGGATTTTTTTCTGTCAAAAAGTCAGGATTTTTTTCTGTCAGAAAGTCTGGATTTTTTTCTGTCAGAAAGTCGGGGTTTTTTCTGTCAGAAGGTCTCGATTTTTTTCTGCCAGAAAATCTGGATTTTTTTTGTCAAAAAGTCAGGATCTTTTCTGTCAAAAAGTCTGGATTTGCACTGTCAAAAAGTCTGGATTTTTTCTGTCAAAAAGTCGGGATATTTTCCGTCAAAACTTCGGGATATTTTCTGTCAAAACTTCGGGATTTTTTCCATCAAAAAGTCGGGATTTTTTCCATCAAAAAGTCAGGATTTTTCTGTCAAAAAGTCGGGGGTTTTTCTGTCAAAAAGTCAGGTTTTTTTCTGTCAAAAAGTTGTTTTTTTTCTGCCAAAAAGTCAGGATTTTTCTGTCAAAAAGTCAAATTTTTTTCTGTCAAAAAAAATCTGTATTTTTTTCTGTTAAAAAAAATCTGTATTTTTTTTTGTCAAAAAATCTGTATTTTTTTTTTGTCAAAAAATCTGTATTATTTTCTGTCAAAAAATCTGTATTTTTTTCTGTGAAAAAATCGGTATTGTTTTCTGTCAAAAAATCGGTATTGTTTTCTGTCAAAAAATCTGTATTTTTTTCTGTCAAACAATCTGGATTTTTTTCTGTCAAAAAATCTGTATTTTTTCTGTCAAAATTTTTTTTTTTTTTGTCAAAAAATCTGTATTTTTTTCTGTCAAAAAATCTGTATTTTTTTCTGTCAAAAAATCGGGATTTTTTTCTGTCAAAAAATCGGGATTTTTTTTTGTGAAAAAATCCAGATTTTTTTTCTGTCAAAAAATCTGGATTTTTCTGTCAAAAAGTGGGGATGTTTTGTGTCAAAAAATGGGGATTTTTTTCCGTCAAAAAAATCAGGATTTCTTTCTGTGAAAGTCTGGATTTATTCTGTGGAAAAATTAGGGATTTTTTCTGTCAAAAGGTCAGGGTTTTTTCTGTCATAAAATCTTTTTTTTTCTGTCAAAAAGTCAGGATTTTTCTGTCAAAAAGTCGCATTTTTTCTGTGAAAAAATCTTGGATTTTTTTCTGTGAAAAAATGTTTTTTTTTCTGTCAAAAAGTCTGGAGTTTTCTGTGAAAAAATCTGGGGTTTTTTTTCTGTCAAAAAATCGGGATTTTTTTCTGTCAAGAAATCTGGATTTTTTCCGTCAAAAAGTCTGAATTTTTTTTGGTCCAAAAGTCGACACTTACACGCCTGCATGTGTGTGCACTGCTTCCCTGTGTGTAACACAATATACACTGCACAGCAAAGTGTAAATAGAATTTCCCATGACGGCTTATAATCAGTGTCAAAAGGAAAAGGGAAGGTGTAAATGATCCCTGAGAGAGCATGGTTGTCATATGCTTGGTTACATAAAAGACATCATTGCTGACGGCTCAGCCACTAGTGTTGCTAACCTCCTGTGACTTCAACATGAACACAAAAACATTACACCTGGAGCTTCAAATTGAGCTCAGCAGACAATGAGGATACTAACCCGTTGTATTTGATATAATGACTTGGTGGATTAAGAAGTCGCATGATGTTTTTTTCAAAATGTATACTAAATAATAATAAAGGTTGTACAAAGTATTTGAGTGAGTGAAACAAGTTTTGGATCTCCGACCAAGCAGCATTCATTCTGATCCCAAAAGACTGGTTGTGTTCCCATTAAGCACACAAGTCAGTCCTGTTCCTTGGGAAATAGAGTCAACCATTACTTAGAAAATGTAAGAAACACCAAATAACAGCCCTCATTTTGGAGCTCCATACAATATCTTACTTTGAGGGATAGGAAAAGGGTTAAGGACGAGTTTGTTATTGATGCAGTCACTAAAAAAAAAATGTCAATAGAGATCTGTTTTGAGAATTGCCACAACAAAACTGATTGTAAACTTCGATGCATTGGCAAAGTCGGGTGATCAACAACCCTGCCTGCTCCCACTAAAAGAGAATGTACCTTTAAGTGTTAACCCTTTAATACCGTTTGTATGTTTCTTTGATTATATGATGTTGTTGAAAATAGAGATAGTATGATTAAAATAGCCCATGTTTGAGAAGTTACCCTCAGTTCCAACTGATATGATATGCTTTGAAATGCATCATGTGCTCGATAGCCAATGTGGCCCCTAAACCAAAAAGTTTGCCCACCCAAGGGCGTAACAATCTTATTCCCTTTGTTTGGGTTTAGGAAGCTTTATAAATAAATGTTACAAAAATGAATAGCTGAATAGCTTGTGTAAGAAACTCATAGAAGAAAAAAGGTTGGACACCCCTGATTTGGACTATGAACTGTCAAGAGAGTGCAACAACAGCTGTATTATTTATATATATATATACATATATATATATATATATATATATATATATATATATATATATATATATATATATATATATATATATATATATATATATATATATATATATATATATATATATATATATATATATATATATATATATATATATATATATATATATATATACATATATATATATGAAGTCAGGTTTTTTTCTGTCAAAAAGTAGGTTTTTTTTCTGTCAAAAAGTCGGGTTTTTTTCCATCAAAATAATGGGGATTTTCTGTCAAAAAGTCGGGATATTTTCTGTCAAAAAGTCTGGATTTTTTCCATCAAAAAGTCTGGATTTTTCCAGTCAAAAAGTCTGGATTTTTTCCGTCAAAAAGTCTGGATTTTGTCCGTCAAAAAGTCTGGATTTTTTCAGTCAAAAAGTCTGTTTTTTTCTGTCAAAAAGTCTGGATTTTTCTGTCAAAAAGTCTGGATTTTTTCTGTCAAAAAGTCTGGATATTTTCTGTCAAAAAGTCTGGATTTTTTCCGTCCAAAAGTCTGGATTTTTTCCGTCAAAAAGTCTGGATTTTTTCTGTCAAAAAGTCAGGATTTTTCTGTCAAAAAGTCAGGATTTTTTTGTCAAAAAGTCTCATTTTTTCTGTCAAAAAATCTGGATTTTTTTTCTGTCAAAAAATCTGGATTTTTTTTCTGTCAAAAAATCTGGATTTTTTTTCTGTCAAAAAATCTGGATTTTTTTTCTGCCAAAATTTTTTTTGATTTTTTCAATTAAAAAAATGTTGGGTTTTTTTCTGTCAAAAAATCGGAATTTTTTTTTTCAAAAAGTCTGGATTTTTTTCTGTCAAAAAGTCTGGATTTTTTCCGTCAAAAAGTCTAGATTTTTTCCGTCAAAAATTCAGGATTTTTCTGTCAAAAAGTCAGGATTTTTTTTGTCAAAAAGTCTCATTTTTTCTGTCAAAAAATCTGGATTTTTTTTCTGTCAAAAAATTTGGATTTTTTTTCTGCCAAAAAATTTTAGATTTTTTCAAGTAAAAAAATTTTGTTTTTTTTTTCCGTCAAAAAATCGGGATATTTTCTGTCAAAAAGTCTGGATTTTTTCCGTCAAAAAGTCTGGATTTTTTCCGTCAAAAAGTCTGGATTTTTTCCGTCAAAAAGTCTGGATTTTTTCCGTCAAAAAGTCTGGATTTTTTCCGTCAAAAAGTCTGGATTTTTTCCATCAAAAAGTCAGGATTTTTCTGTCAAAAAGTCAGGATTTTTTTGTCAAAAAGTCTCATTTTTTTCTGTCAAAAAATATGGATTTTTTTTCTGTCAAAAAATTTGGATTTTTTTTCTGCCAAAAATTTTTGGATTTTTTCAAGTAAAAAAATGTTGGTTTTTTTTCTGTCAAAAAATCGGGATATTTTCTGTCAAAAAGTCTGGATTTTTTCCGTCAAAAAGTCTGGACTTTTTCCGTCAAAAAGTCTGGATTTTTTCCATCAAAAAGTCTGGATTTTTTCCGTCAAAAAGTCTGGATTTTTTCTGTCAAAAAGTCTGGATATTTTCTGTCAAAAAGTCTGGATTTTTTCCGTCAAAAAGTCTGGATTTTTTCCGTCAAAAAGTCTGGATTTTTTCCGTCAAAAAGTCTGGATTTTTTCTGTCAAAAAGTCTGGATATTTTCTGTCAAAAAGTCTGGATTTTTTCCGTCAAAAAGTCAGGATTTTTTCTGTCAAAAAGTCTGGATTTTTTCCGTCAAAAAGTCAGGATTTTTCTGTCAAAAAGTCAGGATTTTTTTGTCAAAAAGTCTCATTTTTTCTGTCAAAAAATCTGGATTTTTTTTCTGTCAAAAAATTTGGATTTTTTTTCTGCCGAAAATGTTTAAATTTTTTCAATTTAAAAAAATGTGGGTTTTTTTCTGTCAAAAAATCGGGTTTTTTTTTTTCAAAAAGTCTGGATTTTTTCTGTCAAAATACCGGACAACCCTAATATATATAAATATAAATATATATATATATATATATATATATATATATATATATATATATATATATATATATATATATATATATATATATATATATATATATATATATATATATATATATATATATATATATATATATATATATATATATATATATATATATATATATATATATATTGATATTAATCAATTTAATAATTTATTATGTAAATTATCAAACTTTTTATTTTTTATATCTTTTATGTAAATGTATGTAATATATTATTTTTTTAAGTATTTTTAAGTATGCAGTTATAACTTTCCTAGTTGTTCTGATAATATGTTCTGAAATACACTTTCCACATGTATTCATGTAAAAAAAAAAAAGATGACGTAGACACTTGTGATTTAGGGCTATATAAATAAACATTGATTGATTGATTGATATGCAAAAAATTTGCTCCGTTGCTTTCCATAGAAGTGTTGAGAAGCCCTGCTCTATCTATCCCATCTCTCGCCTGCCTCACAACCAGCTTATATACGTATATGGGCAGCACAAACATTATTTACAAACATTTGCAGCATGACAACTTTGAATAAAGTGCAATATGTGTGCTTGAAGAAGTGTGTTGCTGGTAAACTGAAGTAGCAGGTAGACATTGAGCTGAGACCCCCACAAGTAATATTGTAAAAATTGGCCTGAAGAGAGTAATGTAAAAAAAATAAAAATAAAAATAAAAATACAAGTGAGCTGCATCTTTGATTACAACCTGCTCTGACATTTCCCTATTTGTCTCTCTTCCTTGTCTTGTGTATGTCATATAAGTGTGGATTTTTTCTGTCAAAAAAGTCTGGATTTTTTCCGTCAAAAAGTCGGGATATTTTTTGTCAAAAAGTCGGGATATTTTCTGTCAAAAAGTCGAAATTTTTTTCTGTCAAAAAGTCTGGATTTTTTCTGTCAAAAAGTCTGGATTTTTTCTGTCAAAAAGCCGGGATGTTTTGTGTCCAAAAATCGGGTTTTACTCTGTCAAAAAGTCAGATTCTTTTCTGTCAAAAATATTTTTTTCTGTAAAAATGGAATAGGGTTAGGGTTAGGCCTAGTGTAACCCTAACCCGAACCCTAACCCCCAACCCTAACCCTAAGCCTAACCCTAACTCTAACCCTAGCCATTTGGAAGAATTCAGGATTTTTTTTCGTGAAAAAGTCTGGATTTTTTTGGTCAAAAAATTGTCATATTTTTTGTCAAAAAGTTGGGATTTTTTTCATCAAAAAATCTGTATTTTTTTTTTGGAAAAAGTCTGGATTTTTTTCTGTTAAAAAGTCGGGATGTTTTCTGTCAAAAAAAAATCAGGATTTTCTTTTTTCAAAAAGTCTGGATTTTTTTCTGTCAAATTACCGGACAACCCTAATATATATATATATATATATATATATATATATATATATATATATATATATATATATATATATATATATATATATATATATATATATATATATATATATATATATATATATATATATATATATATATATATATATATATATATATATATATATATATATATATATATATATATATATATATATATATATATATATATATATATATATATATATATATATATAATATAATATAAAGAATAAATAAAAATAAAAACAATAAAAATAAAAAATATATATATATATATAAATAATAAAAAAATAAATATATATATATAAATATATATATATATATATATATATATATATATATATATATATATATATATATATATATATATATATATATATATATATATATATATATATATATATATAATATACATACATATACTAATATAGAAATACATATTTTTTATTTATTTTTTTATTATTCTTTTATATATATATATATATATATATATATATATATGTATATATATATATATATATATATATATATATATATATATATATATATATATATATATATATATATATATATATATATTGAAATTAATACATTTAATAATTGATTATGCAAATTAATATACTTTTTTTTATATATTTGTTATGTTTATTCATGTAATATATAAATTGGCTTTCATTATTTTTAAGTATGCAGTTATCCCTTTCCTATATATATATATATATAAATATATATATATATATATATATATATATATATATATATATATATATATATATATATATATATATATATATATCGTCGTCGTCGTCGGCGGTCACTCGAAACGAGTATGACTGTCCTCCAAGGGATGTTAGGGTGGATTCCCTATATGGAGGACGCCTGTGCGTGGAATCTTTTAATGTGGGGAGACTGGTGCACGGTCAGCCACCACACAGTCCTTGGCATTGAGCGGGCCAGGGTCCAGTGGCATGGAAACCAAGACGACTGGGGACCCGTCTTTGCTGCAGCCTTCATCCGCCTTCCCAGCCGTTGTGGTGCATTCCGCTGCCGCCATCTTCCGCCTGGTCCACCGTTGAGGCGGTTTTCACTATTCGCCCATAGCTGGGGTTATTTACCCATAGCTGGGACAGGGGTTGACTGGGCACCAGGGCATGTCCACACACCGGTGGGCCTGCATGCCCCGTCTCTGGGGCCCCCTGCTGCTCCGAGATCCCGTACAACTTAGCCTGGAACCGCGAGGTTCCAGTTACCGTGTGTGGCCACGAGGAGGCATGTACGAGTCTTGACAATGGAGAGGCTATGTACCGGCTGAGGAGGCTTATGCACTCGGCTCCTCTTTTCGCCCTCTGAGACAGAGGGCTAGCTATATATATACATACATACATACATACATACATACATACATACATACATACATACATATATATATATATATATATATATATATATATATATATATATATATATATATATATATATATATATATATTATACTTTTTATTTTATATATTTGTATGTATATTCATATAATATATAAATTGGCTTTCATTATTTTTAAGTATGTGATTATCACTTTCCTAGTTTTTCTGATAATATGCTCAGAAATACACTTTCCACATGTATTCATGTAAAAAAAAAAAGATGACGTAGTGTATCTACAAAAAAACACCTATTTGCTCTGTTGCTTTCTTTGAATCAAGTGCAATATGTGTGCTTGAAGGTTGCTGGTAAACTGAAGTAGCAGGTAGACACTGAGCTGAGACCCCCACGAGTAATATTGTAAAAATCGGCCTGAGGAAAGCAATTTAAAAAAACAAAATAAAAATACGAGTGAGCTGCATCTTTGATTACAACCTGCTCTGACATTTCCCTATTTGTCTCTCTTCCTTGTCTTGTGTATGTCATATTTAAGTGATCTTATTTAACACTCCTTTTAGCATGTTCCGATCTATTTTATTAATGAATCAAGCAACAACCTTCATGTCACTGAGAAGGTCACACAGCTGAAAAGTGCAGCACTATACATCAAAATGCAGGCAGCTGTCCAAAGTGCGCCTCTCAGTGACAATGCCAATTTGTACCGGAAACATAAAAAGAAAGCGACAAAAGACACAGTTGGGACATCTGACCTGCTTTTTGTTCAACACCACATTCTCTTACCAGCCTGAGTTGAACTCCACGTGGGCATCAAAGAAGCCCACCACGGGGGCCGTGGCCGCGTTCCAGCCGTGTATTCTGGCTCGGATCAGACCCTCCCGCTTGATGTTCCGCACGATCTTGACCAGGCCGGGGTAACGCTTGTTCACATACTGGTCCAAGTTAAACTTCAGCTCCACTGAAAGAGGACAGATTCAAACAGAATTGCTCACTCAATGGTGGACGAGTCAGGCACAGAAAGTCACCACAAACATAAATGCTGGTTTCGTTTATTTAAATTACACCCGCGATTCTCAAATTGCGGTACGGTACACATGCGCCATCTAGTGGTACGCCGAAGATTCACTTGAATAAAGTACAGTGTTTTATAGGGATGTCCGATAATGGCTTTTTGCCGATATCAGATATTCCGATATTGTCCAACTCTTTAATTACCGATACCGATATCAACCGATACCGATATCAACCGATATATGCAGTCGTGGAATTAACACATTATTATGCCTAATTTGGACAACCATGTACGGTGAAGATAAGGTACTTTTTAAAAAAAATAATAACATAAGATAACTAAATTAAAAACATTTTCTTGAATAAAAAAGAAAGTAAAACAATATAAAAACAGTTACATAGAAATTAGTAATTAATGAAAATGAGTAAAATTAAGTGTTAAAGGTTAGTACTATTAGTGGAGCAGCAGCACGCACAATCATGTGTGCTTACGGACTGTATCCCTTACAGACTGTATTGATATATATTGATATATAATGTAGGAACCAGAATATTGATAACAGAAAGAAATGGGGGGAGGGAGGTTTTTTGGGTTGGTGCACTAATTGTAAGTGTATCTTGTGTTTTTATGTTGATTTAATAATAAAAAATAAAAAAAACAACAACAAAAAAAACGATACAGATAATAAAAAAACCGATACCGATAATTTCCGATATTACATTTTAACGCATTTATCGGCATCCCTAGTGTTTTATATTCCTATTTTTTTGACAACAACAAGAATGTTTGATCATATTACACCTATACTGTATTTACCTTTATATACATATATACATATATACATATATATACCTATACTAACTCACCTGCACTGGCTTCCTGTGCACTTAAGATGCAACTTTAAGGTTTTACTACTTACGTATAAAATACTACACGGTCTAGCTCCATCCTATCTTGCTGATTGTATTGTACCATATGTCCCGACAAGTAATCTGCGTTCTAAGAACTCCGGCTTATTAGTGATTCCTAGGGCCAAAATTAATTATGTGGGCTCCAGTACTCTGGAATGCCCTCCCGCTAACAGTTAGAGATGCTACCTCAGTAGAAGCCTTTAAGTCCCATCTTAAAACTCATTTGTATACTCTAGCCTCTAAATAGACCCCCCTTTTAGACCAGTTGATCTGCCGTCTCTTTTCTGCTCTGCCCCCCTCTCCTGCATGGAGATGTTATTAGGTGACCACGGATGATGCACTAGCTGTTCAAAGTCGGGACCCGGGGTGGACCACTCATCTGTGCATCAGTTGGGGACGTCTCTGTGCTGCTGACCCGTCTCCACTCAAGATGATCTCCTGCTGGCCCCACTATGGACTGGACTCTCACTATTATGTTAGATCCACTATGGACTGGACTCTCACACTATTATGTTAAATCCACTATGGACTGGACTCTCACACTATTATGTTAAATCCACTATGGACTGGACTCTCACACTAATATGTTAGATCCACTATGGACTGGACTCTCCCAATATTATGTTAAATCCACTATGGACTGGACTCTCACACTATTATGTTAAATCCACTATGGACTGGACTCTCACACTAATATGTTAGATCCACTATGGACTGGACTCTCACACTATTATGTTAGATCCACTATGGACTGGACTCTCACACTATTATGTTAAATCCACTATGGACTGGACTCTCACACTAATATGTTAGATCCACTATGGACTGGACTCTCACAATATTATGTTAAATCCACTATGGACTGGACTCTCACACTATTATGTTAAATCCACTATGGACTGGACTCTCACTATTATGTTAGATCCACTATGGACTGGACTCTCACACTATTATGTTAAATCCACAATGGACTGGACTCCCACACTATTATGTTAAATCCACTATGGACTGGACTCTCACACTATTATGTTAGATCCACTATGGACTGGACTCTCACACTATTATGTTAAATCCACTATGGACTGGACTCTCACACTATTATGATAAATCCACTATGGACTGGACTCTCTCACTATTATGTTAGATCCACTATGGACTGGACTTTCACTATTATGTTAGATCCACTATGGACTGGACTCTCACTATTATGTTAGATCCACTATGGACTGGACTCTCACACTATTATGTTAGATCCATTATGGACTGGACTCTCACACTATTATGTTAGATCCACTATGGACTGGACACTCTCACTATTATGTTAGATCCACTATGGACTGGACTCTCACTATTATGTTAAATCCACTATGGACTGGACTCTCACACTAATATGTTAGATCCACTATGGACTGGACTCTCACACTATTATGTTAGATCCACTATGGACTGGACTCTCACACTATTATGTTAAATCCACTATGGACTGGACTCTCACACTATTATGTTAGATCCACTATGGACTGGACACTCTCACTATTATGTTAGATCCACTATGGACTGGACTCTCACTATTATGTTAGATCCACTATGGACTGGACTCTCACACTAATATGTTAGATCCACTATGGACTGGACTCTCACACTATTATGTTAGATCCACTATGGACTGGACTCTCACACTATTATGTTAGATCCACTATGGACTGGACTCTCACACTATTATATTAGATCCACTATGGACTGGACTCTCACACTATTATGTTAGATCCACTATGGACTGGACTCTCACACTATTATGTTAGATCCACTATGGACTGGACTCTCACACTATTATGTTAGATCCACTATGGACTGGACTCTCACACTATTATGTTAGATCCACTATGGACTGGACTCTCACACTATTATGTTAGATCCACTATGGACTGGACTCTCACACTATTATGTTAGATCCACTATGGACTGGACTCTCACACTATTATGTTAGATCCACTATGGACTGGACTCTCACACTATTATGTTAGATCCACTATGGACTGGACTCTCACACTATTATGTTAGATCCAATATGGACTGGACTCTCTCACTATTATGTTAGATCCACTATGGACTGGACTCTCACACTATTATGTTAGATCCAATATGGACTGGACTCTCACTATCACTACTATATATTTTAAAGTGAGTTGTTTTTGTCCTTAACATTTGAACAGCACAATGGTTATGCACAGGAGTTATTGTGTACTCTCTAGTTGATGTCCTGCTCTGCTGACAGATCATCTGTTAAATGACAATCTGCACTCTCCACTACTCCTGCTGATGAGGCTGCTCGTCATGGCTGGAAACAAAGTTTGCCAGGTCGCCATCCAGCTGCACAAATTGATGTCTGAGTCTGACGATAGATGGCTGCTTCTTTGGGTTATTGCTGACTCTTCCACTTTCAGAGGGAGAAATTAATAAGGATGCAAGAGACACTCAGGCTTTGAACATCTTCCACAGATAACGTTAGTTAGCTCGCGACATCAATCATTCACTGAATGTATAAAAAAAAAAACTGAAAGACTAATCTTCAGTCAGTAAAAGAGTAAAAATAAAGTAAGGATTTTATTGACAGGCATTTTTTTTATGGGAGCTTGAAGCTCTTTTAAAGGCCTACTGAAATGAAATTTCTCCTCTGCATTTGACCCATCACCTTTGATCACCCCCTGGGAGGTGAGGGGAGCAGTGAGCAGCAGCGGTTGCTTGTTGATGCAGTACAGCCTGAGGGATGGAAGGTCACGGGCATAGCTGCTTACCTGCAGTGATTTCTCCACATTCTCTGAACCCTTTGATGATATTACGGAGCGTAGATGGTGAAATCCCTAAATTCCTTGTAATAGCTGCTTGAGAAAGGTTGTTCTTAAACTGTTCAACAATTTGCTCAGGCATTTGTTGACAAAGTGGTGACCCTCGCCCCATCCTTGTTTGTGAATGACTGAGCATTTCATGGAATCTACTTTTATACCCAATCATGGCACCCACCTGTTCCCAATTAGCCTGCACACCTGTGGGATGATCCAAATAAGTGTTTGATGAGCATTCCTCAACTTTATCAGTATTTATTGCCACCTTTCCCAACTTCTTTGGCACGTGTTGCTGCCATCAAATTCTAAAGTTAATGATTATTTGCAAAAAAAACCAAATGTTTATCAGTTTGAACATCAAATATGTTGTCTTTGTAGCATATTCAACTGAATATGGCTTGAAAAGGATTTGCAAATCATTGTATTCCGTTTATATTTACATCTAACACCATTTCCCAACTCAAATGGAAACGGGGTTTGTAGAAAAAAATCAAAATCAAAACACGACCCCTTTAAGAGACGCAATCCTCTTTAGTAGCTCAGCTTTGCAAACGTCTACCGCACACAAACCTTTAGTAGATCAGGCCCTTAATGTGTAATAATTAACAGGAGAAAAATTACAAGGCTGTATAATCCTGGCAAATAAAACACTGGCTTGCATCCACGGGAGGAGAGTTATGGAGCCCAGCACACCCTATAATATTCAAACTATTCATCATCCTGGGAATACTTTGTGGAAATGTACACGGGGCGTCGCTATTTCTTCTGACGACGAGAGAAAAAACGAGTTTGATGTGTTTTCATACATTAATAATCACAAACACGTCAACCATAGGCAAAGATGTGTAAGCACTGACAAGTGGGAGTTGCCAACAACTTTGTTTCTTTGAACCGATTAGACTAATGACTAATTAGCAACCAAATACAGATACAAAATGATATACATTGTGACACAGTTACTCGTTTAAGTGTTGACATTTGTCTAAAATGCTGTATCGTTGTATTACAGTGTGTAATATATTCTGTATGTCTTGAAATTTGTTTTAAACAAGACAAGTGAAGATATTTTTTTCAGGGCCGGCCCGTGGCATAGGCCGTATAGGCAAATGCTAAGGGCGCCGTCCATCAGGGGGCGCCACGCCAGTGCCACAAATGTTGGAGGAAAAAAAAAAAAAAAATGTTGGTACTACTATTTCTAAATACATAAAATAATCCCACGTTAATTAAAATGCAAAGTAAAGCCTATTTAATAGAAATATTATTTGTTACAACATTACGTCCCCCCTCCCCCGGCACGGTGCGCCCCCTCCCTTCCCGTATCATGACTGTTTTTGGACGTCACCACATAAAAAAATCAACACAAGATGTCAAAAACGGCCAAAACTGTCAGGTGCCCAGGGAAGAAAAAAGAGAAAAGAAGAGGAGAAACGAGAAAAAGACAGAGGTAGCAGGTAGGTAACGTTAGCGGACATGAAATGATTTGTCTGTTACAGAATGTGATAGCAACCTGGCTTTTTAGCATTAAGCTAATGTTACATGATTCGGCAATTGCTAATCAATAAATAGCTACTTCTGTTTTAACGTCGGGTTAATATTGTGGAGGGGGCTAAATTGTTATGGAAAATAATAATGTTACGTTAGGTAATTACAGTACTCCCTGGTGTACAGTCATTTGTAAGTCATTGTAGTTAATGCAATATTAAAAAGCACAAATAGAGAACTCTGTAGGATCCCCTTTTTTTGTAATAAAGTTGTTAAAGTCATACTGGTTTGATATCTTGTTTTGTGCAGTGCCTTATTTATATTGTATTTTTAATTTATTTTATGCAACTTGTTGACATGTTTTATTTTGTGTTTATGTATGTAAAAAATATTGTATTTCATATATTCATTTTTAATTTTTTGTATTCATTTATTTATCCATATTTTTTTGTATCTTGTTAACAATTCTGATTGTTAATTTGCTTTCTTTAAGTAACAAAAAAGGTCAAAGACAAAGCTATTCGGTTTCTTGTGAGTATATACACTTCACTGCCGATGTGGGGGGGGCGCCACCTAAAATCTTGCCTAGGGCGCCAGATTGGTTAGGGCCGGGCCTGTATTTTTTATACAAACCCCAAAAGCAGTGAAGTTGTCACGTTGTGTAAATGGTAAATAAAAAGAGAATACAACAAATCCTTTTCAACTTATATTCAATTGAATAGACTGCAAAGACAAGATACTTAACGTTCAAACTGGTAAACTTTGTTATTTTGTGCAAATATTAGCTCATTTAGAACTTGATGCCTGCAACATGTTTCAAAAAAGCTGACACGAGTGGCAAAAAAGACAGAAAGTTGAGTAATGCTCATCAAACACTTATTTGGAACATCCCACAGGTGAACAAGCTAATTGGGAACAGGTGGGTGCCATGATTGGGTATAAAAGCAACTTCCATGATATGCTCAGTCATTCACAAACAAGGACGGGGCGAGGGTCACCACTTTGTCAACAAATGCCTGAGCAACTTGTTGAACAGTTTAAGAACATTTCTAAACAATCTATTGCAAGGAATTTAGGGATTTCACCATCTAAGGTCTGTAATATCATCAAAAGGTTCAGAGAATCTGGAGAAATCACGACACGTAACATTGAATGCCCGTGACTTTGGATAATTCAGGCGGTACTGCATCAAAAGGCGACATCAGTGTGTAAAGGATATCACCACATGGGCTCAGGAACACTTCAGAAAACCACTGTCAGTAACTAAAAAAGTGGAAAAGCGTTCTGTGGTCTGACGAGTCCACATTTCAAATTGTTCTTGGAAACTGTGTCCTCCGGACCAAAGAGGACAAGAACCATCCAGGTTGTTCTAGGTGCAAAGTTAAAAAGGCAGCATGTGTGATGGTAGGGGGGTGTATTAGTGGCCATGACATGGGTAACTTACACATCTGTGAAGGCACCATTAATGCTGAAAGGTACATACAGCTTTTGGAGCAACATATGTTGCCATTCAAGCAACGTTATCATGGACGCCCCTGCTTATTTCAGCAAGACGATGCCAATTAAGCCACGTGTTACAACAGCGTGGCTTCATAGTAAAAGAGTGCGGGTACTAGACTGGCCTGCCTGTAGTCCAGACCTGTCTCCCATTGAAAATGTGTGAAGCCTAAAATAGCACAAGGGAGACCCCCGGACTGTTGAACAACTTAAGCTGTACATCAAACAAGAATGGGAAAGAATTCCACTTCAAAAATGTGTCTCCTCAGTTCCCAAACCTTTACTGAGTGTTGTTAAAAGGACAGGCCATGTAACACAGTGGTAAAAAGTGTTGCTGCCTTTAAATTCTAAGTTAATGATTATTTGCAAAACAAAAATGGTGTTTCTCAGTGTGAACATGAAATATCTTGTCTTTGCAGTCTCTTCAATTGAATATAAATTGAAAAGGATTTGCAAATCATTGTATTCTCTTTTTATTTACCATTTACACAACGTGACAACTTCAGTGCTTTTGGGTTTTGTATAATAATTGAAAGCTTTGATCGGATCATCCACAGTGGCTAAATTCCATCATTTTGTATGCAAAATAAATACTAACACATGCGTCATATGTGATCAGGTTTACACTGGATGGATCTCATTTTGTGGAATTTGTTAATGGAATGGAAAAATGGATGATTCATTACGTTTATCATTTCTTAGAGACATGGTGAGCAACAACGACTGGACCGACACGCACTCAGCCAAAGTACAGCGCATGACTTGAAATGATCCATTCGTGTCCAAACGTCTGAATCCAATTAAATGTCACATGCTGTCCAAGCTACAGTAACCAATGTGTCACAGCATTCATCATACATGTCTCGGTTTAAATGAAAGGTAGGGACTCATTCAGGAACTGGGAATGTCCTGTGTGCATATTAAGAGTCGGTCAGAGCAGAAAGAATCCCAGAACAGCTTGCACATTTGCACTAATGATCATTACTGTACTTAAAGGCCTACTGAAATGATTTTTTTTTATTTAAACGGGAATAGCAGATCCATTCTATGTGTCATACTTGATCATTTCGCGATATTGCCATATTTTTGCTGAAAGGATTTAGTAGAGAACATCGACGATAAAGTTCGCAACTTTTGCTCGCTGATAAAAAAAAGCCTTGCCTGTAGCGGAAGTAGCGTGACGTCACAGGAGCTAGTATTCCTCACAATTCCCCGTTGTTTACAATGGAGGGAGAGAGATTCGGACCGAGAAAGCGACGATTACCTCATTAATTTGAGCGAGGATGAAAGATTCGTAGATGAGGAACGTTACAGTGAATGACTTGAGAGGCAGCGATGGACGTATCTTTTTTCGCTCTGACCGTAACTTAGGTACAAGCTGGCTCATTGGATTCCACACTCTCCTTTTTCTATTGTGGATCACGGATTTGTATTTTAAACCACCTGGGATACTATATCCTCTTGAAAATGAGAGTCGAGAACGCGAAATGGACATTCAGTGCCTTTTATCTCCACGACAATACATCGGTGACACACTTAGCTACTGAGCTAACGTGATAGCATCGTTCTCAAATGAAGATAGAAACAAAAGAAATAAACCCCTGACTGGAAGGATAGACAGAAGAGCAAAAATACTATTAAACCATGTACATGTAACTACACGGTTAAAAATTCTCAGCCTGGTAAGGCTTAACAATGCTGTTGCTAACGACGCTAAAGCTAATTTAGCAACTTAGCAACCGGACCTCACAGAACTATGATAAAAACATTAGCGCTCCACCTACACCAGCCAGCCCTCATCTTCCCATCAACAGCCGTGCTCACCTGCGTTCCAGCGATCGACGGCGCGACGAAGGACTTCACCCGTGGGTTTGGCGGCAAGCATCGGCTAGGCGTAGTAAGTAGTCCTTGTTGTGTTGCTGTAAGTATTGTACTCAGCCGCTAATACACCGATCCATCCCACCTACAACTTTGTTCTTTGCAGCCTCCATTGTTCATTGAACAAATTGCAAAAGATTCACCAACACAGATGTCCAGAATACTGTGGAATTTTGTCGAAGAAAACAAGAGGTTTCTGTATCGGGTCCGATGTGGTCCAACCACTTCCGTGGATTTTGTGACGTCACGCGCATAAATCATATCCAAAGGAGTTTTTCAACCGGAAGTGTGGCGGGAATTTTAAAATGTCACTTTATAAGTTAACCCGGCCGTATTGGCATGTGTTGCAATGTTAAGATTTCATCATTGATACATAAACTATCAGACTGCGTGGTCGCTAGTAGTGGCTTTCAGTAGGACTTTAAAAATGCTGCAAGAGCTCTCGACATCAACAGTGAGGAATCATGCATGATGACATCGTTCAGCTGTACACAGCTTTATGTCCTCGTTCATAGTTGTGTTATAATGCAGTTTTCCTGTGGGTATCATTTGAATAATACTGCTAATCGCTATACATAATATTGTGAACAAAATGTTGCAAGTTATAATTGTTATCGTATACCGTAATTTCTGGACTATAAGCCGCACCTGACTATAAGCCGCACCAGCTAAATTTAAGGGAAAATACAGATTGCTCCATATATAAGCCGCACCCTTGTATAAGCCGCAGGGTTTTGATGTGTAATTAGCGTAGTATATAGGGGTTCCTGCTACCACGGAGGGGATTGTCGGGACAGAGATGACTGTTTGGGAACGCAAAGCGTCCCATTTATTAACAATAAATCTTTCAATCATTCAATCAAACTTTCACATCTTTGACATGGCGAACAGCATTCGTGCAGAGTACAAATAATACAACGCTGCAAAGTAATACAAAGTGCTCGCCTGTACGTTATCAAAATAACCAGCCTACCGGTATATGAAAAGTCAGTCTTTAATCATTGTGTCATCGTCTTCCTCCTGCGTACTAAAACCACCGAAATCCTCTTCGTCGGTGTCGGAGAAGAACGGGCCGTATATAAGCCGCACCCTTGTATAAGCCGCAGGGACCAGAACGAGGGGAAAAAGTAGTGGCTTATAGTCCGGAAATTACGGTAAATAGCCAGCCATCACAATGGGGGTCGAGTGGTTGGGGACATTTATTGAAACAGTGTGGTTGGAGAGGTCATTTCACCCAATTTGTCGTTGTAACACTCTCAAAATAGACTTAAAGGCCTACTGAAATGCGATTTTCTTATTTAAACGGGGATAGCAGGTCCATTCTATGTGTCATACTTGATCATTTCGCGATATTGCCATATTTTTGCTGAAAGGATTTAGTAGAGAACATCGACGATAAAGTTCGCAACTTTTGGTCGCTGATAAAAAAGCCTTGCCTGTACCGGAAGTAGCGTGACGTCACAGGTTGTGGAGCTCCTCACATTCCCACATTGTTTACAATCATGGCCACCAGCAGCGAGAGAGATTCGGACCAAGAAAGCGACGATTTCTCCATTAATTTGAGCCAGGATGAAAGATTTGTGGATGAGGAAAGTGAGAGTGAAGGACTAGAGGGCAGTGGGAGCGATTCAGAGAGGGAAGATGCTGTGAGAGGCGGGTGGGACCTGATATTCAGCTGGGAATGACTACAACAGTAAATAAACACAAGACATATATATACTCTATTAGCCACAACACAACCAGGCTTATATTTAATATGCCACAAATTAATCCCGCATAACAAACACCTCCCCCCTCCCGTCCATACAACCCGCCAATACAAATCAAACACCCGCACAATACACCCAATCCCACAGCCCAAAGTACCGTTCACCTCCGCAAAGTTCATACAGCACATACACTACCGTTGAAAAGTTTGGGGTCACATGTAAATGTCCTTATTTTTGAAGGAAAAGCACTGTACTTTTCAATGAAGATAACTTTAAACTAGTCTTAACCTGAAAGAAATGCACTCTATTCATTGCTAATGTGGTAAATGAATATTCTAGCTGCAAATGTCTGGTTTTTGGTGCAATATCTACATAGGTGTATAGAGGCCCATTTCCAGCAACTATCACTCCAGTGTTCTAATGGTACAATGTGTTTGCTCATTGGCTCAGAAGGCTAATTGATGATTAGAAAACCCTTGTGCAATCATGTTCACACATCTGAAAACAGTTGAGCTTGTTACAGAAGCTACAAAACTGACCTTCCTTTGAGCAGATTGAGTTTCTGGAGCATCACATTTGTGGGGTCAATTAAACGCTCAAATGGGCCAGAAAAAGAGAACTTTCATCCGAAACTCGACAGTCTATTCTTGTTCTTAGAAATGAAGGCTATTCCACACAATTGTTTGGGTGACCCCAAACTTTTTAACGGTAGTGTATATTTCCCCAAAGTCCCCAAAGTTACGTACGTGACATGCACATAGCGGCACGCACGCACGCACGCACGGCAAGCCATCAAATGTTTGGAAGCCGCAGCTCATGCGTACTCACGGTACCGCGTCTGCGCATCCAACTCAAAGTCCTCCTGGTAAGAGTCTCTGTTGTCCCAGTTCTCCACAGGCCAATGGTAAAGCTAGACTGTCATCTTTCGGGAATGTAAACAATGAAACACCGGCTACGTGTTTGTGTTGCTGCAGCCGGCCGCTAATACACCGCTTCCCACCTACAGCTTTCTTCTTTGCCGTCTCCATTGTTCATTAAACAAATTGCAAAAGATTCACCAACACAGATGTCCAGAATACTGTGGTATTTTGCGATGAAAACAGACGACTTAATAGCTGGCCACTATGCTGTCCCAAAATGCCCTCTACAATCCGTGACGTCACGCCCAAACGACGTTTTCAGCAGGATACTTATCGCAAAATTTAAAATTGCACTTTAGTAAGCTAACCCGGCCGTATTGGCATGTGTTGCAATGTTAAGATGTCATCATTGATATATAAACTATCAGACTGCGTGGTCGCTAGTAGTGGCTTTCAGTAGGCCTTTAAATTTCTGTCTTTTTCAATTTCAAATCTGATAAGACTGGCACATTCCACCTCCACTCTGTTCAGGACTTCCTGTGCCTGCTCCACGCCATCTGGATGACGGCTTTGTTTGTCCTCAAGAGTTCCAATAAGGTTAGCTCTTCTATGTGTGACTTCTCCTTCAACTTATTTCCCGGAGTTTCCTTTTTCCTCTGCCAAACTAAAGGAGGTCGACGATGCTGAGTGAAGGAGGGCCAAGTGTAATCCGGTGCAGTTCCCCTCCCCCTCCGAGCAAGAAACACTAAGGGATGTGGAATCGAGCACCATTGCCCGATGCGAGTGTCGCATAGAACAAGAAGTTTGTTCTCATCGCTATGGAAACAGTACGATGGAATTGTTTAGTAAAGGATGACTCTTGTTCTGACATCTCTGTGTGTTTTCTATTTTAAGGCAGTTTTGGAGCCTGTAGATAAGGAGTCCGCCCCCCCCCGGGGTTCTCCATCCTGTTACTCACTCAGAGAAAGAAAAGTGCAGAGATAGCACTAAAATTGTCAGGTCTGCCAAATGCATCCTCCCATTATGTACTCCTGTTCAAGGTCACACAGAAGCTGAAGCGCATCTTGGTGGACTTTTTTGTGGGCCAATTCAGACACAGACAGCCATCGTGTTATTCATTATAGCAGGGGTGTCCAAACTTTTTCCACTGAGGGCCGCACACTGAAAAATCAAAGCACGCGGGGGCCATTTTGATATTTTTTCATTTCCAAAACCAGTACAATATACACTTTTTCATTTTTATTTTTGGGGCTCCCTCAAGTTAGGTCCTAGGGACCCAGAAGGGTTTCAGTCTTAAAAAAGGTTAAAAATTGTCAGGACTTGGTTCTCGGGTTTTGTTTCTCCAGAAGGCAACGGAAAATTGGCGCGGGCAAGGCGTGAATTTAAATACCGTAATTTCCAGACTATAAGCCGCTACTTTTCCCCCTCGTTCTGGTCCCTGCGGCTTATACAAGGGTGCGGCTTATTTACGGCCTGTTCTTCTCCGACACCGACGAAGAGGATTTGGGTGGTTTTAGTACGCAGGAGGAAGACGATGACACAATGATTAAAGACTGACTTTTCATATACCGGTAGGCTGGTTATTTTGATAACGTACAGGCGAGCACTTTGTATTACTTTGCACCGTTGTATTATTTGTACTCTGCACGAATGCTGTTCGCCATGTCAAAGATGTGAAAGTTTGATTGACTGATTGAAAGATTTATTGTTAATAAATGGGACGCTTTGCGTTCCCAAACAGTCATCTCTGTCCCGAAAATCCCCTCCGTGGTAGCAGGAACCCCTATATACTACATGCGACTGTGAATTGTTTTTGTTTGCGGATGACTCTGCCTTGCTGGTATCCGGCAAGGACAAGTCACAGGTGGAGAAAATCCTCAGTGATGAGCTCTGTAGAACTTGCACCTGGCTCGCTGACAACAAGCTATCCATACACTTGGGTAAAACAGAATCCATCCTGTTTGGGTCCCACATCAACCTCAAGAAAGGCAATGACTTCACCATAAAAGTGGGTGACATTGTTTTCACCAGGAAAGATGAGGTCACCTACCTAGGTTCCATTCTAGAGGCTAACCTTTCCTGTGATAAAATGGCAACCAAGGTAATCAAAAGGTTAACCAACGAACGAGATTTCTCTACAGAATTTCCTCTCTGGTCAACAAAAGCACCTTGAGGATTCTGGCGGGAACTCTCGTTCAACCCTTTTTCCATTACGCATGCACCTCCTGGTACCCTAGCACCTCCAAAACCCTCAAATCTAAACTCCAAACATCTCAGAACAAGCTAGTCAGGTTACTTCTAGACCTCCACCCCAGATCCCACCTCACTCCTACCCACTTCTCTAAAGTGGGCTGGCTCAAGGTGGAGGACAGAGTTAAACAACTTGCACTGAGCCTAGTCTATAAAATCCGCTACACCTCCCTGATACCGAAGTACATGTCAAACTACTTCCTTAACGTAAATGACCGCCATAACCACAACACCAGGGGGAGCTCCACTAACCATGTTAAACCCAGATTCCGAACTAACAAAGGTCTTAACTCATTCTCTTTCTATGCCACATCAATGTGGAATGCGCTCCCAACAGGTGTAAAAGAAAGGGCATCTCTATCCTCCTTCAAAACCGCAATAAAAGTTCACCTCCAGGCAGCTACAACCCTAAACTAACACCCTCTCCCGGATTGCTAACAGTCAAATGTAAACAATCAAATGCAGATACGTTTTCTTATGCCTTCTGATCTATCTCTCTCTCTCTCTCTCTCTCTCTCTCTCTCTCTCTCTCTCTCTCTCTCTCTCTATGTCCACTACTTGATGTCCATATCCTAACCCCCCCCCCCTCCACACCCCTGATTGTAAATAATGTAAATAATTCATTGTGATTATCTTGTGTGATGACTGTATTATGATGATAGTATATATGATAGTATATATCTGTATCATGAATCAATTTAAGTGGACCCCGACTTAAACAAGTTGAAAAACTTATTCGGGTGTTACCATTTAGTGGTCAATTGTACGGAATATGTACTTCACTGTGCAACCTACTAATAAAAGTCTCAATCAATCAATCAAATACGGTAATTACACATCAAAACCCTGCGGCTTATAGTCGGGTGCGGCTTATATATGGAGCAATCTGTATTTTCCCCTAAATTTAGCTGGTGCGGCTTATAGTCCAGAAATTACGGTACATTATTTATTTTAACACTAATAAACTACAAAAAAGGGAAGCAAACAAAAGGCGCGCACAAAGGCGGAAATACAAAACTTGGGTATAAACACAAAACTTGCACAAAGGCAGAAACTATGAACAATAAAACAAAAACACAAACTGTGGCATTAATAAACAAAAACTTACTTGGCAAAGAACTGTGAACATGACATGAAGTAGAGGGATGAAAAAGTGCGAGGTCGCCAGGACGAACAACAGAAACAGACAGCTTTAAATAGTGACATGATCAGTGAAAACAGGTGCGTGACTCAAAACGTGAAACAGGTGCGTGACAAGACAAGGTGAAAACTAATGAGTTGCTATGGAAAAACAAACAAACAAGGAAGTGCAACCAGGAACTAAAAAGAGTCCAAAAAACAAACACATGGCCAAAACAAAAACATGAACAGACATGACAAAAATAAGTCATATATTATTTTTTTCATTAAAGCCTTGAATTTCTAATTCTACTTCATTTTTGTTTTTTTTTACATTTTACGAGCTTTTTGTGGAAACCCTGGTTTTTGGGGCTAAAATACAAAATATACAATATTTTTCCCAAAAAGATTTTCAAAGTGGAATATTGGATGTGAAGTAATTGGATCCCTAAATAGGTCAATAATTCATAGCAAAATTGATTAGAATTTATTATTCTTATTTTTTTTTTTTTTAGCAAAGGCAGTTGTTATTAAATTCCACTAAAATTATTTGGGATCCAAAAGTGCCCCACTCATAAAAAGGTCATGCTTTTTTTTTTCATTCAACACTTAAATCTCTATATCAGCTTCAGATAATATATAGTGTAATTAGTTTAGTATATTTATTATAACAATCAATAGAATAATTAGTATAATTAGTAATAGTATATAATTAGTATTAGGGGTGTGGGAAAAAATCGATTCGAATTCGAATCGCGATTCTCACGTTGTGCGATTCAGAATCGATTCTCATTTTTAAAAAATCGATTTTTTTTTATTTTTATTTTTTATTTTTTTTAAAATTTTTTATTTTTTTTTAATTAATCAATCCAACAAAACAATACACAGCAATACCATAACAATGCAATCCAATTCCAAAAGCAAACCCGACCCAGCAACACTCAGAAGTGCAATAAACAGAGCAATTGAGAGGAGACACAAACACCACACAGAACAAACCAAAAGTAGTGAAACAAAAATGAATATTATCAACAACAGTATCAATATTAGTTACAATTTCAACATAGCAGTGATTAAAAATCCCTCATTGACATTATCATTAGACATTTAGTTTATGAGATGCGATGCAAGTTTAAGCCACTGTGACACTATTGTTCATTTTTTTATTTTATTTTTGTATTAATGTTTGTAATGATAATATCAATGAGGGATTTTTAATCACTGCTATAAACACATTATTATGCCTAATTTGGACAACCAGGTATGGTGAAGATAAGGTCCTTTTTAAAAATAATAATAAAATAAGATAACTAAATTAAAAACATTTTCTTGAATAAAAAAGAAAGTAAAACAATATAAAAACAGTTACATAGAAACTAGTAATTAATGAAAATGAGTAAAATTAACTGTTAAAGGTTAGTACTATTAGTGGAGCAGCAGCACGCACAATCATGTGTGCTTACGGACTGTATCCCTTGCAGACTGTATTGATATATATTGATATATAATGTAGGAACCAGAATATTGATAACAGAAAGAAATGGGGGGAGGGAGATTTTTTTGGGGTTGGTGCACTAATTGTAAGTGTATCTTGTGTTTTTTATGTTGATTTAATAAAAAAACTAAACAAAAAAAAAAAAAACGATACAGATAATTAAAAAAAACGATACCGATAATTTCCGATATTACATTTTAACGCATTTATCGGCCGGCCGATATTATCGGACATCCCTACTATTTACATTGTAGATTGTCACTGAAGGCATCAACACTATGAATGAACACATGTGGAGATATGTACTTAACACGAAAAAGAAACATGTTTTATATTCTAGTTTCTTCAAAATAGCCACTCTTTGCTCGGATCGCTGCTTTGCACACTCTTGGCATTCTCTCCGTGAGCTTCAAGCACACCTATGAAGTGAAAACAACTTCAGGTGACTGCCTCTGGAAGCTCATGGAGAGAATGCCAAGAGTGTGCGAAAAAGTCATCAGAGCAAAGGGCGGCTATTTTGAAGGAACTAGAACTTAAAACATGTTTTCATAAAAAAAAAAAAAAAAAAAAAAAAAAAATGTTTTCTGTTAAGTACATAGACTAGACTTAAACTTAGACGTTCTTTTTATTGTCATTCAAATTTGAACTTTACAGTACAGATAAGAACAACATTTCATTGCATTAAAGTACCAATGATTGTCACACACACACACGCACACACACACACACACACACACACACACACACACACACACACACACACACACACGCACACTAGGTGTGGTGAAACTATTCTCTGCATTTGACCCATCACCCTTAATAACCCCTTGGGAGGTGAGGGGAGCATTTTCGGTGATTTAACCCCCAATTCCAACCCTTAATAGCTCTTTGTAGTGCAGGATAAAAAAGCAATAAGGTGCAGATATAAATAAATAGATTACTGTACAGATAAAATATATTTCATTTTTGCATATGCATCCACGTTTATGGATGTATGTTATATTGTCTTTATAGTCCAGCCAGTTAATCCATTTTTGGGGGGAATTGAGGGGATTATTATGATGCTTACGGTCTGGGGGAAGAAGCTGTTATAGAACCTGGAGGTTCTGCTATGGAGGCTTTCTAGAGTCACAAAACGTGTTCATTCATAGTTTTAATGTGAGAATAAACAATGTAAATAGTCATGAAAATAAAGAAAACGCATTGCATGATAAGGTGTGTCCAAACCTTTGGCCTGTACTGTATATATATAATTGTTTTGTTTTTCTCTTCTATCCATTCCTGTTTCTGTCCGGCTGCGCCAAACACTAATTATATACAAACATTTAAAAAAGTCAAATGCACATAAGGCAACAAGAGAAGTATCCCACACTTTTCTTTTGTTAAGTAAATCTGTACAGCAGATATGGTCATCTACATCAGTGGTCCCCAACCTTTTTGTAGCGGCGGAACGGTCAACGCTTGAAAATTTGTCCCACGGACCGGGGAGGAGGGGGGGGGGGGGGGGTGTTTATTTTTTATTTTTTCATAAAGAAATACAATCATGTGTGCTTACGGACTGTATCCATGCAGACTGTATTGATCTATATCAGGGGTCAGCAACCTTTTTGAAAGCAAGAGCTACTTCTTGGGTAGTGATTAATGCGAAGGGCTACCAGTTTGATACACACTTAAATAAATTGCCAGAAATAGCCAATTTGCTCAATTTACCTTTAACTCTATGTTATTATTAATAATGAATGATATTTACACTTAATTGAATGGTTTAAAAGAGGAGAAAACACGAAAAAAATGACAATTAAATTTTGAAACATAGTTTATCTTCAATTTCGACTCTCTAAAATTCAAAATTCAACCGAAAAAAAGAAGAGAAAAACTAGCTAACTCGAATCTTTTTGAAAAAATTAAAAACATTATTTATGGAACATCATTACAAATTTTTCCTGATTAAGATTAATTTTAGAATTTTGATGACATGTTTTAAATAGGTTAAAATCCAATCTGCACTTTGTTAGAATATATAACAAATTGGACCAAGCTATATTTCTAACAAAGACAAATCATTATTTCTTCTAGATTTTCCAGAACAAACATTTTAAAGAAATTCAAAAGACTTTGAAATAAGATTTACATTTGATTCTACAGATTTTCTAGATTTGCCAGAATAATTGTTTTGAATTTTAATCATAGTAGGTTTGAAGAAATATTTCACAAATATTCTTCGTCGAAAAAACAGAAGCTAAAATGAAGAATTAAATTAAAATGTATTTATTATTCTTTACAATAAAAATAAATAAATTTACTTGAACATTGATTTAAATTGTCAGGAAAGAAGAGGAAGGAATTTAAAAGGTAAATAGGTATATGTGTTTAAAAATCCTAAAATCATTTTTAAGGTTGGATTTTTTTCTCTAAAATTGTCTTTCTGAAAGTTATAAGAAGCAAAGTAAAAAAAAATAATGAATTTATTTAAACAAGTGAAGACCAAGTCTTTAAAATATTTTCTTGGATTTTCAAATTCTATTTGAGTTTTGTCTCTCTTAGAATTAAAAATGTCGGGCAAAGTGAGACCAGATTGCTAGTAAACAAATATAATTTAAAAAATAGAGGCAGCTCACTGGTAAGTGCTGCTATTTGAGCTATTTTTAGAACAGGCCGGCGGGCTACTCATTTGGTCCTTACGGGCTACCTGGTGCCCGTGGGCACCGCGTTGGTGACCCCTGATCTATATTGATATATAATGTATATATTGTGTTTTTTATGTTGATTTTAATACAAAAAAAAAATATATATATATATATTTTTTTTTTTATTTCTTGTGCGGCCCCGTACCAATCGGTCCGCGGACCGGTACCGGACCACTGATCTACATCATATACAATACACCCTCGGTCATGTTTTTGATGATTCATTTGAATCTCTAGCTATAAGCTAATGCTTATGCAAGTGAGACCTTAAGCCTGATGCATTTGATAGGCCCACTAATAACGGGAATACATGTGTCTCAATGTTTTATTTGCAACATAAAACATAATCATTTGCTGAGAGACAATCACAAAAACACTTAAGTTGAGGTACCGCTGTACAAGACATTACTATGACATTACTATCAGGGCGTGTGCTCGTGATCAGTTTGCTTCAACTGCTCATAAATGTAAGTACAGTAATATTGGGTCATCTAAAAGTAGATCAAAAAAATATTACATTGGAATTGTGAATAAAGAACTGCAGTGTAAATCCAGAACTCAACATTTCTGATGAATCCAACAGACATGTTTGTGGACTGTGTGAAAAGATACCAAAGTATACCACAAATTGATTAACGTGGACCCCGACTTAAACAAGTTGAAAAACTTATTGGGGTGTTACCATTTAGTGGTCAATTGTACGGAATGTGTACTGTACTGTGCAATCTACTAATACAAGTCTCAATCAATCAATCACAGGAGAGTTAAAGGCCTACTGAAAGCCACAACTACCGACCACGCAGTCTGATAGTTTATATATCAATGATGAAATACGGACGGGTTAACTTATAAAGTGCAATTTTAAATTTCCCGGGATAACTTCCGGTTGAAAACGTCTATGTATGATGACGTATGCGCGTGACGTCAAGGGTTGAAGCGGAAGTATTGGGACTCATTGTATCCCAATACAAACTGCTCTGTTTTCATCGCAAAATTCCACAGTATTCTGGACATCTGTGTTGGTGAATCTTTTGCAATTTGTTTAACGAACAATGAAGACTGCAAAGAAGAAAGCTGTAGGTGGGATCGGTGTATTAGCGGCTGGCTGCAGCAACACAACCAGGAGGACTTTGACTTATATAGCAGACGCGCTACTGTGAGTACAGCTTTTGCTTCCAAACATTTGATCGCTTGCCCGTACGTGCGTGGCGCTATGTGCATGTCACGTACGTAACTTTGGGGAAATATACGTTTCTTGCCGACTCTGATGGCGGCCGGGGTGTCGTCGTAAGCTACAACACGCGCCGCTGTTCTCACCGTGACTTCCTCCGTCTCCGGGCCGCCGACCGCATCGATGATCGGGTGAAGTCCTTCGTCGCGCCGTCGATCGCTGGAACGCAGGTGAGCACGGGTGTTGATGAGCAGATGAGAGCTGGCGTAGGTGGAGAGCTAATGTTTTTAGCATAGCTCTGTCGAGGTCCCGTAGCTAAGTTAGCTTCAATGGCGTCGTTAGCAACAGCATTGCTAGGCTTCGCCAGGCGGTACAGCATTAACCGTGTGGTTACAGGTCCAGAGTTTGGTAGTATTGTTGATCTTCTGTCTATCCTTCCAGTCAGGGGTTTATTTATTTTGTTTCTATCTGCAGTTAAGCCCGATGCTATCACGTTAGCTCCGTAGCTAAAGTGCTTCGCCGATGTATTGTCGTGGAGATAAAAGTCACTGTGAATGTCCATTTCGTGTTTTCAACTCTCATTTTCAAGAGGATATAGTATCCCAGGTGGTTTAAAATACAAATCCGTGATCCACAATAGAAAAAGGAGAGAGTCTGGAATCCAATGAGCCAGCTTGTACCTAAGTTACGGTCAGAACGAAAAAAGATACGTCCTGCACTGCACTCTAATCCTTCACTCTCACGTTCCTCATCCATGAATGTTTCATCCTGGCTCAAATTAATGGGGTAATCGTCGCTTTCTCGGTCCGAATCGCTCTCGCTGCTGGTGTAAACAATGGGGAAATATGAGGAGCCTTTCAACCTGCGACGTCACGCTACTTCCGGTACAGGCAAGGCTTTTTTTATCAGCGACCAAAACTTTATCGTCGATGTTCTCTACTAAATCCTTTCAGTAAAAATATGGCAATATCGCGAAATGATCAAGTATGACACATAGAATGGACCTGCTATCCCCGTTTAAATAAGAAAATGTCATTTCAGTAGGCCTTTAAGGGAGAGAAAGCTTGAAACCAAGATTCAAACAAACACAAACCTGACCAATTCTCTCTCTAAATCAACATTAATAATTTAGGTCTAATATTACTTAGTAATATTCAAACATGCATGTGTAATTTGCTTCATAACAATATTAGAAAGTCTGACGTAGCATAGGAGTTATATGTTTTTCTTTGGACAGCAGCAAGATACCATTGAGGAAAAGTTGAACAATTACTACTAAGCATGTCATTATTTCACCAGGTTCATAATTGAGTTAAACGAAGCGGTGCTTACCACTGTCGCTGTTGTCATCCACCAGGATGATCTCCTTCAGCAGGTGAGCTGGAGTGTGGTTCACCACGCTGTGGACGGAGCGCAATATCACAGACAGGGCCTCGTTCACAAAGATGAACACCACCGATATCTGAGGGAGGTCCTCTGCGTATGTCAGCAGCCTGCACCTGTGAACATCGGTTTGAACCCCATCATTACAAACGTCATTTAACACTTCATTTAACAAAATATTCCCGTTTTAAAGTTCAGTTTGTGTATTCTCGCTGGGTGATTAAGACAGCAGGTTCCTCGAGAGTCTAATAGGCAGTTAGGTGAAACATTTAAATTCGAGTAGTTTGGTGAGGCAACTGCACATTCGAAATAATTATTCATTTCTAACCTCACAATGAGCTTCTGTTAGGAATGATTCTAACTGAACTCGGTCTTTCGTAACCATAAGAACAGTATTTGTTGTGGGAGAGATACGGGTCGTTAACGTGACCTCACCAATGTATTCCAAGTAAACGTAGTTAACATGTAAATGTTACTAGTAATGCAACCAGTGATGAGCGCCACCTTGTGTTCATCACTTACTTACTTGCAGAGTCAAAACTAACAACGGCACAACCAATGACTTCGACATTGTGACCGGTGTGAGGCAGGGTTGCATCCTGTCGCCATTGCTGTTCATCATTGTTATTGACTTAGTCATGAAGAAGTCCGTCACCGTGGGCTAACTTTGCCATCAAGTGGGGAGGAGGCAGTTAAACCGACCTAGACTTTGCGGATGACCTGGCTCTGGTTAGCCATACTCAGCATGTACTCCAAGAGATGACCAACAATCTCCATGAGCACGGGGGAAAAGTCGGACTATGGATAAGCCAAGAAAAGACCAAGGCCATGGCCGTTGGACAAATACAACACTTTCCACCACTCACTATAGACCAGTGGTTCTTAACCTGGGTTCGATCGAACCCTAAGGGTTCAGTGAGTCGGCCTCAGGGGTTCGGCAGAGCCTCCGCCGCGGAGGTCAAGACACACCCGACTCATCGTGTAAATCAAAACTTCTCCCTATCGGCGTATTATGGATACCCCCAAAAAATGTTCCCTCTAATTTTCCATATGTGTGAGCAAACGCAAAAACTCCTTGAGCATTTGGTGGAGCACATGTGGTCACACCTGCAGCACACCTGTCCCAAACCTGACTAAATAACAAGTTAAATGTTTTATTATTGTAATCAAATGACAAAACTCATTTCCATGAGATTATTTTCTAATATAAGTGTTTTGGCCCACTTACAATGACTATAACATATTGTTTTTCATGAGCTGTGTACTAGTATTGTATGTCTGGGTGGGGGGTCCTACTTTGGAAATAATGTGTACCCCTTTCAGATATCGCATTTAGTTTCCACTAAAACATTCACATGTTGCACAATGAGATGTAAACATGGGATTATGTGTACGTTCCTGTATCTTTCTGTTTGTAAAATATATATCTATTAGTATTTCTTTAATAAAATTACACCATTTTACGATTTATGAAACTGGTGGGGTTCGGTACCTCCAAAAAGGTTAAGAACCACTGCTATAGACGAACGACTTCACCTATCTTGCATGTAAGATAGGTGAAGGACACTGGTTCTTCGAAGGATGTCCACAGAGGCAGAAATCCTTCGATTTGTCAATTTTGCTTCCATGTTTGATATTGGACACAATGTACCTATAAAACTAAAATATCAGCAAATACACATACCATAAACATGACAAACTACACTATTCAAATTAGATATGGGTTGTTAACGTGACCTCACCAATGTATTCCACTTACAATGACTATAAGATATTGTTTTCCATGAGCTGTGTACTAGTATTGTATGTCTGGGTGGGGGGTCCTACTTTGGAAATAATGTGTACCCCTTTCCACTAAAACATTCACATGTTGCACAATGAGATGTAAACATGGGATTATGTGTACATTCCTGTATGTTTCTGTTTGTAAAATATATATCTATTAGTATTTCTTTAATATAATAACATCATTTTATGATTACGGTTCGGGTTCGGTGAATGCGCATATGAAACTGGTGGGGTTCGGTACCTCTGACAAGGTTAAGAACCACTGCTATAGACGAACATGACATAGAGTATGTTGACGACTTCACCTATCTTGCAAGTAAGATAGGCGAAGGACACTGGTTCTTCGAAGGATATCCACAGAGGCAGAAATCCTTCGATTTGTCAATGTAGCTTCCATGTTTGATATTGGACACAATGTACCTATAAAACTAAAATATCAGCAAATACACAGACCATAAACATAACATAAACTGTCATGATCTGTGGTCTGGATCATGTTTTTTGTTATTTTCTGTTTAAGACTCCATAGTTCCTGTTTCCATGACTACTCATTAGTTTCACCTGCCTTATGCACGCACCTGTTCTAATCAGGTCATTATTATTTAAGCCTGTCGTTGTCAGTTAGTCGGTCTGGCGACATTGCTCTGTCCATGCCATAGTTCTTGATACTCTGTGATGATCTTTTCATGCTCTGTTTTGACTTTTCTTGCCATAGTCGTGCTGTTCGATTCATGCCGTGTCCAGTAAGTCTTTTGTTTCATGTCCATAGTTCTTGCTATTTGTTTCAAGCCACAGTTAAGTGAGTTTTTTCATGTTTTTAGTTTCATGGTCCATGTCCATAGTTTATGCTAAGTCTAAGCTTGTGTTTCTTGCGTTAAGCTTGCCTTCGCCTTGTGCGCCTTTTTGTTTTGTACTTCGTTGAGTTTTCGAGTAGAGATTAAAATATGTTCCTACCTTCAAGCCTAGTCCGTTTGCATCCCGGGAGAACAAATCTCGCTGCAAGCTGCGAAAAACTCCACGTCCTGACAATAAACTCCAATATTCAAATTACAATAAAAATGTTCTATTCATTCTAAGAAATATTCTGACAGACGAGATAAGCAAAAAAAAACAAAAAAAAAATAAAAATTATATTATGTCTTTAGTCTTTAATTCTTCAAGTTTGGCCTACTTCCATCCATCCATTTTATACCACTTTTCCCTGGCAGTGCCAATAAACACTGAGAAATTCTATTTTTGCTCTCCTCATGCTTTCAATGGCTTTTCTGCTTTCTTTTATGTCCGTCCATATGATTAATGTTGTTGTTACAGCAGCCTGGAGTTTGACCCCATGTAGGGCCAATTACCGGAGTGAACAGTAATCGTATGTCATCAGTAGATTTTCCACCTCCACCCTCGCACACCGCACCCTCCAGGTGTCTTCCAGCTGAGTACGGTGTTTTCTTCAGACACACAATGACTTTGAAGTCAGTGAAAGAAAAAAGTGTTGACGGACCAAAAGCCTTTCAATGATTTCTGCAGAAACTGCAAGTACAGTCAGGGACACAACAACGCTGGAATCTTCCAATTAGGCTCAGCTGACAAAAAACATTCTTCAGCAGTGCTGAGTTATAATGCAGTAATGATGAGGTTGTATTCAATGTTGGGACACAGTTATTTCGTTTTTTTCTAACATGTTGAAGTGTAATGCAGGCTCTTAAAGGCCTGCTGACAGCCACTACTAGCGACCACGCAGTCTGATAGTTTATATATCAATGATGAAATCTTAACATTGCAACACATGCCAATACGGCCGGGTTAACTTATAAAGTGCAATTTTAAATTTCCCGCGAAACTTCCGGTTGAAAACGTCTATGTATGATGACGTATGCGCGTGACGTCAATTGTTGAAACGGAAGTATTCGGACCCCATTGAATCCAATACAAAAAGCTCTGTTTTCATCTCAAAATTCCACAGTATTCTGGACATCTGTGTTGGTGAATCTTTTGCAATTTGTTTAATGAACAATGAAGACTGCAAAGAAGAAAGCTGTAGGTGGGATCGGTGTATTAGCGGCTGGCTGCAGCAACACAACCAGGAGGACTTTGACTTGGATAGCAGACGCGCTATCCGACGTTAGCCGCCGACCGCATTGATGATCGGGTAAAGTCCTTCGTCGCTCCGTCGATCGCTGGAACGCAGGTGAGCACGGGTGTTGATGAGCAGATGAGGGCTGGCTGGCGTAGGCGGAGAGCTAATGTTTTTAGCATAGCTCTGTGAGGTCCCGTTGCTAAGTTAGCTTCAATGGTGTCGTTAGCAACAGCATTTTTACGCTTCGCCAGGCTGGAAAGCATTAACCGTGTAGTTACAGGTCCATGGTTTAATAGTATTGTTGATTTTCGGTCTATCCTTCCAGTCAGGGGTTTATTTCTTTTGTTTCTATCTGCAGTTAAGCCCGATGCTATCACGTTAGCTCCGTAGCTAAAGTGCTTCGCCGATGTATTGTCGTGGAGATAAAAGTCACTGTGAATGTCCATTTCACGTTCTCGACTCCCATTTTCAAGAGGATATACCGTATTTCCTTGAATTGGCGCCGGGAATATGGTGTTCGCATGCCTCGAATTACAGCCGGGTCAAACTCGTTTCGCAAAATAATTAGCGCATGCTTGGCACTTCCGCCAGGGCAAATATGAGTCATTAAATGACTCCCGCCTCCTGGTGGTAGAGGGCGCTAGTGATCCTTCTTGCGACTGCTGGTACTGCAGAAGAGTGCTGCAGAAGAAGACAACCGGCAGCAAGAGTGCGCAGCCATTGTTTGCTTGGACTTTTACCATGGAGGATTACATATCTAAAATAAAACAGTTTTCTAAACTGGACTTTCAATCGAAGCAGGAGGTAATACTTAAAAGGAAGATCTCCATCGAGACAGAGAGACTTTTAAAACTGAAGAAAGATAAGGAAGACTTCTATATCGATGCTTTTCTTTAAAAGGAGCTGGCATGGACTCATTTATACCTAAAGGTAAGACAATAATAACTTTTTTTTAATTAAATGTGCTTTTCATGATAAGGTAAGCGCCGGAGTGAGAAGAGGTTTTAAAATAATCAGCGCATGCTTGGCCATCTCGCAGGCTTCTGGTAAGCGGCGGAGTGACAGGAGGTTTTAAATTAATTAGCGCCTCTGCGGCTATTCAAGGAAATATGGTATAGTATCCGAGGTGGTTTAAAATACAAATCCGTGATCCACATGAGAAAAAGGAGAGAGTATGGAATCCAATGAGCCAGCTTGTACCTAAGTTACGGTCAGAGCGAAAAAAAATGCGTCCTGCACTGCACTCTAGTCCTTCACTCTCACATTCCTCATCCACGAATCTTTCATCCTCGCTCAAATTAATGGGGTAATCGTCGCTTTCTCGGTCCGAATCGCTCTTGCTGCTGGTGTAAACAATGGGGAAATGTGAAGAGCCTTTCAACCTGTGACGTAACGCTCCTTCCGGTACAGGCAAGGCTTTTTTTAATCAGCGACCAAAAGTTGCAAACTTTATCGTCTATGTTCTGTACTAAATCCTTTCAGCAAAAATATGGCAATATCGCGAAATGATCAAGTATGACACATAGCATGGATCTGCTATCCCCGTTTAAATTTTAAAAAAAAATGTTCAGTTGCATTTAGCAGAACAAACCATTCATGCAAGAGCAATTAAGACATAGATTCGTTAAAATAGATCAGTTTCACGACTGGATCTGTGTTAGATCTTGTTAGAAGTGACAGAAGCGGAATCTTCCAAACCATCCCTTGGCAGGTAATACGCACTTGAATTACAAATCAGAGGCAAGATTAAGACCATTTTTTAAAAATGTGTTCCCATCAGACAAGTCGCAGACACTTCCTGCTTAAATGAAATTGGCAATGAATGATATTTGTTGGGATCATATTTCAGCATATTGAAGTTGCCGATCCTGATCAAAGTCTGAGCTTCAATGTTGCTGTGATGGTGTTGTTTGCCATCTTCACTCTGCAGGTGCTCAGTGGAACTGAGACGTGAGTAAGAGTGACAAGCAACTAAGGGGTGGAGAAAGGATGGCTGCATGCCAGGTGGATGTCAGCATGGCGCTTCACTCACACCCTCTTCTTCTTTGCCAATGTGTTGTATTGTGGACAGAGTCACCCTTAGGTTTACTGTAAAGCAGGGGTCCCCAAACTACAGCCCGCGGCCCGCCAGTGTCCAAAATTCGGCCGGCGGGAAGTCCCAAATAAAAATAAAAAATATATATATATTTATTGATTTATTTATTTTTATTTTTTTAATCTGTCCTTTCTAATCCATTTTCTACCGCTTGTTACTCTCTGTGTCGCCTAGCTGCTCAGGCAAATCATTTTTCCATCGATAATGTGACATGAAGTGTGCACTCTTTCAGTCAATTAGTGCGCGAGGAATATATATATATATATATATATATATATATAATATATATATATATATATATATATATATATATATATATATATATATATATATATATACATACACACATATATATATAAAATATATATATATATATATATATATATATATATATATATATACATACACACATATATATATAATATATATATATATATATATATATATATATATATATATATATATATATATATATATATATATATATATATACATACATATGCATATATACACATATACATATATACACATAAATATACATATACATACATATATATATATATATATATATATATATATATATATATATATATATATATATATATATATATATATATATAAATTTCCAGGAATGTGTGTCTATATGTCCTATATATAGACACACATTTATATATATATATATATATATATATATATATATATATATATATATATATATATATATATATATATATATATATATATATATATATATATATATATATATATATATATATATATATATATATATATATATATGTATGTATATATACATACATATGCATATATACACATATGCATATATACACATAAATATATATATATATATATATATATATATATATATATATATATATATATATATATATATATATATATATATATATATATATATATATATATATATATATATATATACATATATATATATATATTTATGTATATATACACTATATATATATATATATATATATATATATATATATATATATATATATATATATATATATATATATATATATATATATATATATATATATACACTATATATATATATATATATAAATATATATATATATATATATATATATATATATATATATATATATATATATATATATATATATATATATATATATATATATATATATATATATATATATATATATATATATATATATATATATATATATATATATATATATATATATATATATATATATATATATATATATATATATATATATAATATATATATATATATATATATATATACATGTAATATGTTCCAAAACAGGAGATGTTAACAAAGGGTCTCCAGGCTCTGGATCCTTGGTTGAACTATCGCTAGCCATGACCCCTGCTGGCCAAAAGCTGTTTCTGTCCACCTGGAGCTCCGCTTCTGCAGCGAATGCCTTGCCTTTTCGTCCACTTTTAGGCACACTATTTGGAAATGCATTGTAAAGCCGAATGTACACACCCAGCTGTCCCTGATCTGACATGTGGATACACCAATATATGCAACATTACACCCCTACCTCACATCCATTAAACCCCATCTAGCCAGCATTAGTAGCTATATGTGTGTGTGAAGGTGTGAGATGCAGTATTTCTTCCCGCTTTAAGTCCTGGCTTCAACCTCTCCTTTAAAGGATAAGCATGATTGATACCCCCAATCCTTCTTTATGCACGCATGCGTTCCCACAGCAACTCTATTTGTTCCCTCTCACAGCTTTCTGTGTATAGCCTGCCTCATTTAGACCTGCCAACTATATGAATACAATGACAGCGAGTTTGTTTTAGTATTGTTCTTTGCAGCACAGTTGTATTCACCACACTGCAGCTAGCAAAGCTAAAAAGGTTGCACTGAAAAACTTTGAACCCCAACTCATCTCTGCATTGCATTCATTTGCATCATGCACAAACTTTCCTTGACTTGGAGTTATATCTTTGTTTTGGTTTTTTTCTGCTTTATTGTACAAAACCTAAAACCTGTGAAGTTTTCACGTTGTGTAAATGGTCAATATAAACAGAATACAAGGATTTGCAAATCCTTTTTAACTTATATTCAATTGAATAGACTGCAAAGACAAGATATTTCATGTTCACACTCCAAATAATCATGAACCTCGAATTTAATGGCAGCAACACATTGCAAAAAAGTTGTTACGGGGCATTTTTACCAGTGTGTTACATGGCCTTTCCTTTTAACAACACTCAGTAAAGGTTTGGGAACTGAGGAGACACATTTTTTTAAGTGGAATTAATTCCCATTCTTGCTTAATGTACAGCTTAAGTTGTTCAACAGTCCGGGGGTCTCCCTTCTGCTATTTTAGGCTTCACACATTTTCAATGTCTGGACTACAGGCAGGCCAGTCTAGTACCTGCACTCTTTTACTATGAAGCCACGCTGTTGTAACACGTGGCCTGGCATTATCTTGCTGAAATAAGCAGGGGCGTCCATGGTAACGTTGCTTGGATGGCAAGATATGTTGCTCCAAAAGCTGTATGTATCTTTCAGCATTAATGGCGCCTTCACAGATGTGTAAGTTACCCATGTCTTGGACACTAATACACCCCCATACCATCACACATGCTGGCTTTTGAACTTTGTCCCTAGAACAATCCGGATGGTTCTTTTCCTCTTTGTTCCGGAGGACACGACGGCCACAGTTTCCAAAAACAATTTGAAATGTGGACTCGTCAGACCACAGAACACTTTCCCACTTTGCATAAGTCCGTCTTAGATGAGCTCGGGCCCAGCAAACCCGGCGGTGTTTCTGGGTGTTGTTGATAAAATATATTTTGCTTTGCATAGTAGAGTTTTAACTTGCACTTATAGATTTAGCGACAAACTGTAGTTACTGACAGTAGTTGTCTGAAGTGTTCCTGAGCCCATGTGGTGATATCCTTTACTCACTGATGTCGCTTTTTGATGTGGTACCGCTTGAGGGATCGAAGGTCTGTAATATTATCGCTTACCTGCGGTGATTTCTCCAGATTCTCTGAACCTTTTGGTGATATTACGGACCGTAGATGGTGAAATCCCTAAATTCCTTGCAATAGCTGGTTGAGAAATATTCTTCTTATACAATTTGCTCTGGCATTTGTTGACAAAGTGGTGACCCTCGCCCCGTCCTTGTTTGTGAATGACTGAGCATTTCATGGAAGCTGCTTTTATACCCAATCATGGCACCCACCTGTTCCCAATTAGCCCGTTCACCTGTGGGATGTTCCAAATAAGTCTTTGATGAGCATTCCTCAACTTTCTCAGCCTTTTTTGAAACATGTTGCAGGCATCAAATTCCAAAAGAGCTAATATTTGCAAAATATAACAACGTTTACCAGTTCGAACGTTAGGTATCTTGTCTTTGCAGTCTATTCAATTGAATATAAGTTGAAAAGGATTTGCAAATCATTGTATTATCTTTTTATTTAGCATTTACACAACGTGACAACTTCACTGCTTTTGGGTTTTGTAAATTACTGCAAGAGTTTCCAAATAAATGGGTAGTGAATAATTATAAGTGCAACTGTACAAATGTTCCCCTCTGTCGAGTTACCTGACTCGTGAAGAGGCTTTGCTGGACTTTGAGTTGACATGCTGGTGTGAAACTTGATTTCAGTTGCGAGATATACCGTAATTTCCGGACTATAAGCCGCACCTGACTATAAGCCGCACCAGCTAAATTTAGGGGAAAATACAGATTGCTCCATATATAAGCCGCACCCGACTATAAGCCGCACCTGACTATAAGCTGCACCAGCTAAATTTAGGGGTAAATACAGATTGCTCCATATATAAGCCGCACCCGACTATAAGCCGCAGGGTTTTGATGTGTAATTAGCGTAGTATATAGGGGTTCCTGCTACCACGGAGGGGATTGTCGGGACAGAGATGACTGTTTGGGAACGCAAAGCGTCCCATTTATTAACAATAAATCTTTCAATCATTCAATCAAACTTTCACATCTTTGACATGGCGAACAGCATTCATGCAGAGTACAAATAATACAACGGTGCAAAGTAATACAAAGTGCTCGCCTGTACGTTATGAAAATAACCAACCTACCGGTATATGAAAAGTCAGTCTTTAATCATTGTGTCATCGTCTTCCTCCTGCGTACTAAAACCACTGAAATCCTCTTCGTCGGTGTCAGAGAAGAACAGGCCGTATATAAGCCGCACCCTTGTATAAGCCGCAGGGACCAGAACGAGGGGAAAAAGTAGCGGCTTATAGTCCGTAAATTACGGTAGCCCTAAATCACAAGTGTCTCAAAGGGCTGTACAAGCCACAACGACATCCTCCGTACAGAGCCCACATACGGGCAAGGAAAACTCACCCCACTCATCCCAGTTCTCTGAGTATTGCTTGTCCACAGTCCATGCTAAGTGTTAGCTTCTGTTTCCTGCGTTAAGTTTTGTGCTTTATCTCCAAGTGCGATAAGAAATAATAAACGTAACTGTCATGATGCGTGGTCCGGATCATGTTTTTGTGTTTTCTAACCACCGAAATCCTCTTCGTCGGTGTCGGAGAAGAACAGGCCGTAAATAAGCCGCACCCTTGTATAAGCCGCAGGGACCAGAACGAGGGGAAAAAGTAGCGGCTCATAGTCCGGAAATCACGGTAGTAGTTCCATTTCCGTAGTTATTGAATCCAGTTGAAGGCATCGCTCAACCTTCCATTTGTACCTGTCTCCATAGCGGAGAATCATTGTTAAGCCGTAACATGATGACTTATTGACTCATCAGTTTGTAAAGAGCCTGGCCAAGAACACGTTTTGACATAAACAGAGCGACAGATTAAGATGTATGTCCGACACATCACCCGCTTCTCCACCTGCGCCTGCCTGGAATCCACATTTTCCCTGGCCTGAACCAATGCAGTGTACACGATAAAGAAGGATCTTGTACTGTTGTCTTAAAAAACCTAATTCAGGCGATCACCAGAAGAGCTCATCATTTTGTGACGGATGCTTCGACGCAAGTACTGCACCTGCCAATCTAACTCAGACTATTCTGAGCCCGTTTCTGTTTCTAAGCCTTCCTCATTGTCTGAAGAGGTTCCAACCTTCCACAGTGAGACCATTTCATGTTGAAGGATGGTCTCTAGGGGAGACCAGATGCAATGGACGTCGAGTGGGTTTGACATAATATTGTGTAAGTCCAGTCCGTAGTGGATCTAACATAATAGTGAGAGTCCAGTCCATAGTGGATCTAACATAATAGTGAGAGTCCAGTCCATAGTGGATCTAACATAATAGTGAGAGTCCAGTCCATAGTGGATATAACATAATAGTGAGAGTCCAGTCCATAGTGGATCTAACATAATAGTGAGAGTCCAGTCCATAGTGGATCTAACATAATAGTGAGAGTCCAGTCCATAGTGGATCTAACATAATAGTGAGATTCCAGTCCATAGTGAATCTAACATAATAGTGAGAGTCCAGTCCATAGTGGATCTAACATAATAGTGTGAGAGTCCAGTCCATAGTGGATCTGACATAATAGTGTGAGAGTCCAGTCCATAGTGGATCTAACATAATAGTGTGAGAGTCCAGTCCATAGTGGATCTAACATAATAGTGTGAGAGTCCAGTCCATAGTGGATCTAACATAATAGTGTGAGAGTCCAGTCCATAGTGGATCTAACATAATAGTGTGAGAGTCCAGTCCATAGTGGATCTAACATAATAGTGTGAGAGTCCAGTCCATAGTGGATCTAACATAGTAGTGTGAGAGTCCAGTCCATAGTGGATCTAAAATAATATTGTGAGAGTCCAGTCCATAGTGGATCTAACATCATATTGTGAGAGTGCAGTCCATAATGGATCTAACATAATAGTGTGAGAGTCCAGTCCATAGTGGATCTAACATAATAGTGTGAGAGTCTAGTCCATAGTGGATCTAACATAATAGTGAGAGTCCAGTCCATGGTAGATCTAACATAATAGTGTGAGAGTCCAGTCCATAGTGGATCCAACATAATATTGTGAGAGTCCAGTCCATAATGGATCCAACATAATAGTCAGAGTCCAGTCCATAGAGGATCTACCATAATAGTGAGAGTCCAGTCCATAGTGGATCTAACATAATAGTGAAAATCCAGTCCATAGTGGATCTAAAATAATATTGTGAGAGTCCAGTCCATAGTGGATCTAACATCATATTGCGAGAGTCCAGTCCATAATGGATCTAGCATAATAGTGTGAGAGTCCAGTCAATAGTGGATCTAACATAATAGTGTGAGAGTCCAGTCCATAGTGGATCTAACATAATATTGTGAGAGTCCAGTCCATGGTAGATCTAACATAATAGTGTGAGAGTCCAGTCCATAGTGGATCTAACATAATAGTGTGAGAGTCCAGTCCATAGTGGATCTAACATAATAGTGAGAGTCCAGTCCATGGTAGATCTAACATAATAGTGTGAGAGTCCAGTCCATAGTGGATCCAACATAATATTGTGAGAGTCCAGTCCATAATGGACCGTGGGACCCTGAAGGTCCCACGGTCAAACCTAGTGACAAGGGGAGACCGTGCTTTCTCAGTGATGGCACCTAGGTTGTGGAATAAGCTCCCCCTGAGTGTTAAGTCCGCCACCACTCTGGACTCTTTTAGAGCACGGCTTAAAACTCACCTTTTTACCGCAGATGACTTTTAATCTATGTTTTCATTGTGAGTCTTAAATGTTTAGTTTAGATTCCTTTGTGTGTCTCAGTCTCTGTTTCTGTTTTTTTTTTGTTTCTCCAAGTCGGGCTGCGCCCCGGGCTGATGTAACAGTTGGTTGGGGGGCGCATAACTGCGCATACTAAATGAAAATAACATAACATAACATAACATAACATAACATAATAGTGAGAGTCCAGTCCATAGTGGATCTACCATAATAGTGAGAGTCCAGTCCATAGTGGATCTAACATAATAGTGAAAATCCAGTCCATAGTGGATCTAAAATAATATTGTGAGAGTCCAGTCCATAGTGGATCTAACATCATATTGTGAGAGTCCAGTCCATAATGGATCTAGCATAATAGTGTGAGAGTCCAGTCAATAGTGGATCTAACATAATAGTGTGAGAGTCCAGTCCATAGTGGATCTAACATAATATTGTGAGAGTCCAGTCCATGGTAGATCTAACATAATAGTGTGAGAGTCCAGTCCATAGTGGATCCAACATAATATTGTGAGAGTCCAGTCCATAATGGATCCAACATAATAGTGAGAGTCCAGTCCATAGTGGATCTACCATAATAGTGAGAGTCCAGTCCATAGTGGATCTAACATAATAGTGAAAATCCAGTCCATAGTGGATCTAAAATAATATTGTGAGAGTCCAGTCCATAGTGGATCTAACATCATATTGTGAGAGTCCAGTCCATAATGGATCTAGCATAATAGTGTGAGAGTCCAGTCAATAGTGGATCTAACATAATAGTGTGAGAGTCCAGTCCATAGTGGATCTAACATAATAGTGAGAGTCCAGTCCATAGTGGATCTAACATTATAGTGAGAGTCCAGTCCATAGTGGATCTAACATTATAGTGAGAGTCCAGTCCATAGTGGATCTAACATAATAGTGAGAGTCCAGTCCATAGTGGATCTAACATAATAGTGAGAGTCCAGTCCATAGTGGGGTCAACAGGAGACCATCCCAAGCGGAGACAGGTCAGCAGCACAGAGATGTCCCCCACCAATGCACAGGCAAGCGGTCCACCCCTGTTTATATTTATCTAAGTTTATATAATGTTTTCACATAATAAATAAGGTCCTTGTTCCACAATCACAGGTCAAGGATTTTAACAGAATGCATCCCTTTTCAAAAGGACTCGCAAATAAAAAGCACAAATGTAGGTTTTTATGTATGACGTGTATTCATTCTACGAGCGCTAGCAATGCTACTTGCTTGTCCGCCTTTATTTGCCTTCCTCCTAGAGCCATTAACGCACCAAGGCCACGGCCCAAGGACAGCAAATAGAGCCCACTTAAGTCCCTGATGGGGTCTCGCCCGGACGTGAAGGGCAAAAGAGAACAGCAGGCAAGTCTGCAACGGTTTTAGGATTACATTTTTTCGCCACAAGGGCGCAATTATTCGGACGTGGTTCTGCTGAGACCGCATGGATCTCGGTCATTGCTCCATTGACTTGTCCATTAAAAGGCTATTAGGCAGGTGGCATGTGTCCTGCATTGTAACCCTCAGGGCTGAAGTTATAAAGCCACCTGTCACCGGTGGGGAATAATCTGATCCGAATTAGATTAGGTTACAGATGTGTAGCTTGATTCCATGTGTAAAAGTTCAAGAGAACTCAATTTACAATCACATACGTTCTTAAAAATCATCCCCAAAAATCTGATGTGAAGCCTGAGACACTATATTAATGTCTGGAGACTGGCCTGGCCACTCCTGGAGCCTACTGAGCTTTTTTTAGCCACTTGTCTGTTGCCAATACACTGGAAAAAAATGCCCTTCTTAAAAAAGTCTGAATTTTAAAAAATATATATATTTTTGCTTGTAATGAGCAAAAAAAATCGCAAAATTTTCTTGGTAAAATGACATATATTTAAGCATTAAGCTTCAAAAACTTCAAAGTTGTCATGATCTGTGGTCTGGATCATGTTTTTTGTTATTTTAAAGTACCAATGATTGTCACACACACGCTAGGTGTGGTGAAATGTGTCCTCTGCATTTGACCCATCCCCTTGTTCACCCCCCGGGAGGTGAGGGGAGCAGTGGGCAGCAGCGGTGCCGCGCCCGGGAATCATTTTGGTGATTTAACCCCCAATTCCAACCCTTGATGCTGAGTGCCAAGCAGGGAGGTAATGGGTCCCATTTTTTTTATAGTATTTGGTATGACTCGGCCGGGGTTTGAACTCACAACCTACCCATCTCAGGGCGGACACTCTAACCACTACGCCACTGAGTAGGTGCCGCCGTATGCCTAAAATGACCGAAATAGGTAAACAATAAATGTTATTCGGAATGTGCCTGTTACTACATGACATGTATATTTACAGAATGCATATAAAACATTGATGGTAGTGTTTTTAAGCGCTTTATAGGCAGAATAGAGCGACTCCCATGGGCTTTATTGTAAGCAGATTTTTGCCTGAATTTATCTACTAGTTAGAGTGCGTTGAAAAAGAAAAACCATATGCATGCTTGTCTTACAAAAAGGATTGTGAATGAAAGGCCAAATTCCCCCCAAAATGGTGCAGTTCCCCTTTAATAGCATTTACCGTATTTTTCGGACTATAAGTCGCTCCGGAGCACAAGTCGCACCGGCCGAAAATGCACTACAAAAAAGGAAAAAAACATATATAAGTCGCACTGGAGCATAAGACTGCACTAGTTCCTGTTTGCACTCCCTTGTTTGGTTTCCATGACTACTCATTCATTTCACCTGCCTCATGCACGCACCTGTTCTAATCAGAGACTATTATTTAAGCCTGTTTTGCCAGTTAGTCGTCCTGGCGACATTACTCTGTGCTGACTGTTCTTTTCATGCTCTGTCCATGCCATAGTTCTTGATGATCTTTTCCTGCTCTGTTTTGACTTTTCTTACCGTAGTTATGCTGTTCGATTCATGCCGTGTCCAGTAAGTATTTTTGCTTCATGTCCATAGTTATTGATGATCTTTTCATGCTCTGTCCATGCCATAGTTCTTGATGATCTTTTCCTGCTCTGTTTTGACTTTTCTTGCCATAGTTATGCTGTTTGATTCATGCCGTGTCCAGTAAGTATTTTTGCTTCATGTCCATAGTTATTGATGATCTTTTCATGCTCTGTCCATGCCATAGTTCTTGATGATCTTTTCATGCTCTGTCCATGCCATAGCTCTTGATGATCTTTTCATGCTCTGTCCATGCGATAGTTCTTGATGATCTTTTCATGCTCTGTCCATGCCATAGTTCTTGATGATCTTTTCCTGCTCTGTTTTGACTTTTCTTGCCATAGTCATGCTGTTCGAATCATGCCGTGTCCAGTGAGTATTTTTGCTTCATGTCCATAGTTCTTGATGATCTTTTCATGCTCTGTCCATGCCATAGTTCTTGATGATCTTTTGCTGCTCTGTTTTGACTTTTCTTGCCATAGTCATGCTGTTCGATTCATGACGTGTCCAGTAAGTATTTTTGCTTCATGTCCATAGTTCTTGATGATCTTTTCATGCTCTGTCCATGCCATAGTTCTTGATGATCTTTTCATGCTCTGTCCATGCCGTAGTTCTTGATGATCTTTTCATGCTCTGTCCATGCCGTAGTTCTTGATGATCTTTTCATGCTCTGTCCATGCCGTAGTTCTTTATGATCTTTTCATGCTCTGTCCATGCCATAGTTCTTGATGATCTTTTCATGCTCTGTCCATGCCATAGTTCTTGATGATCTTTTCATGCTCTGTCCATGCCATAGCTCTTGATGATCTTTTCATGCTCTGTCCATGCCATAGTTCTTGATGATCTTTTCATGCTCTGTCCCTGCCATAGTTCTTGATGATCTTTTCCTGCTCTGTTTTGACTTTTCTTGTCATAGTCATGCTGTTCGATTCATGCCGTGTCCAGTAAGTATTTTTGCTTCATGTCCATAGTTCTTGATGATCTTTTCATGCTCTGTCCATGCCATAGTTCTTGATGATCTTTTCCTGCTCTGTTTTTACTTTTCTTGCCACAGTCATGCTGTTCGATTCATGCCGTGTCCAGTAAGTATTTTTGCTTCATGTCCATAGTTCTTGATGATCTTTTCATGCTCTGTCCATGCCATAGTTCTTGATGATCTTTTCCTGCTCTGTTTTGACTTTTCTTGCCATAGTCATGCTGTTCGATTCATGCCGTGTCCAGTAAGTATTTTTGCTTCATGTCCATAGTTATTGATGATCTTTTCATGCTCTGTCCATGCCATAGTTCTTGATGACATTTTCCTGCTCTGTTTTGACTTTTCTTGCCATAGTCATGCTGTTCGATTCATGCCGTGTCCAGTAAGTATTTTTGCTTCATGTCCATAGTTCTTGATGATCTTTTCATGCTCTGTCCATGCCATAGTTCTTGATGATCTTTTCCTGCTCTGTTTTGACTTTTCTTGCCATAGTCATGCTGTTCGATTCATGCCGTGTCCCGTAAGTATTTTTGCTTCATGTCCATAGTTCTTGATGATCTTTTCATGCTCTGTCCAGGCCACAGTTCTTGATGATCTTTTCATGCTCTGTCCATGCCATAGTTCTTGATGTTCTTTTCATGCTCTGTCCATGCCATAGTTCTTGATGATCTTTTCATGCTCTGTCCATGCCATAGTTCTTGATGATCTTTTCCTGCTCTGTTTTGACTTTTCTTGCCATAGTCATGCTGTTCGATTCATGCCGTGTCCAGTAAGTGTTTTTGCTTCATGTCCATAGTTCTTGCTATTTGTTTCAAGCCACAGTTTAGTGAGTTTTTTTCATGTTTTTAGTTTCATGGTTCATGTCCATAGTTTATGCTAAGTCTTAGCTTTTGTTTCCTGCGTTAAGCTCGCCTTCGCCTTGTGCACCTTTTTGTTTTGTATTTCGTTGAGTTTTTGATTGGAGATTAAAATATGTTCCTACCTTCAAGCCTTGTCCGGTCTAGTCCGTTTGCATCCCGGGAGAACAAATCTCACAGCAAGCTGCGAAAAACTCCTCGTCCTGACAAAAGTGATCTTAAACTTAGCAATTACAACCTATTATTAGCTATACTTACCAGTATTGTGAAGTTTGAAAAAAAAATAAAAAATCAGAAATACTAAACTACAATCTCTCTTACCAAGTATCTATTGTTTTAGAAATTAGAAATACTCTATATACTTGGTGAAATTGTGAGTTTTTCCAGTGCGGAAAAACTCACAATTTCACCAAGTATATATTTCTAATTTCTAGTCAAAATATCTAACCAAACTTGATACAAGTGACAATACTCTGAATAGTTATTTTTCAATGAGAGATAAGAACTTGTTTTTAGGTAATACTTAAAAAAAATACTACTTTTGAGAATCACAAGTTTTTTATAACACACAAATCTTCACAGTACAAGTAAGTATAGCTAATAATAATAATAATAATAATTTTAATTACACATTTCAAGATCACTCTTACATTTTGAAAGCTTAAATATAATTATGTCAAGAAATCTTACCAAGACAAATTTGACTCGTTTCAATTGGTAGATTTTTTTTTTTTTTTGCTCATTACAAGCAAAAATAACTTATATTGTATAATAATTGTAGAATTTTGAGGACAAAAATGATTTGTTTACCATTTGGTGTAACATAACAAAATATGGAAAAAGTGAAGCATTGTGAAAACGTTCCGGATGTACTGAAAAAGCAGCGTTGTTGGTGGTTTTTGGATGGTTTTTTTTAGAGAGGGCTTTATAGGCAGAATAGATTACTCCCCATTGTTAGCCACCTTGTGCTAGCAGTTTTTCTACAATGTACACTGCAAAAAGTCAGTGTTCAAAAAGAAGAGAAAAAAAATACAAAAATGAGGGGTATTTTACTTGAACTAAGCAAAATTATCTGCCAATTGAACAAGAAAATTTGGCTTGTCAAGACTTTCCAAAACAAGTAAAATTAAAGCTGCACGCAGCAATGGACGGGACCGACTTTGACGGCACATAAAATTCAAACCGGAGCAGTAATTAAAACTCTTTGGTCAAATTTTAATCAGAAGGGTTCAATCTCTCTCCTGTGCTAGTTTGAAGCCGACACGACAAACGCGCTCAGAGGAGATAATGTTCGAAAAAAGGTGACCGGTTTTTGCAAAACTTTTGTTTTGAAGGGGGAATTGCAAACTTCCTGTTGATTTTTGCTGGTGGTTGTCAATCTATGATATATATATATATATATATATATATATATATATATATATATATATATATATATATATATATATATATATATATATATATATATATATATATATATATATATATATATATATATATATATATATATATATATATATATATATATATATATATATATATGAAATGTAGGTCTAAGTGAGACCTACATAGAGGTTTTTGTTTCATGTCTCTAAGACATTCCTACTGGAAGTTACAGGCAGTTTTGTCTGAGTTTTCTTCCTAGGAGCAGTTGTGTCTGTGTTTTCTTCCTAGGGGTGCTAGAGCGCAATTTTGAGTTTTGGGGTTGGGTTTTTTATTAGATCGCAATTTTTGCCAGTCCTGATGTGTGTGTCCAGTTTGGTGAGTTTTGAAACATGTTAAGGGGGTTAAATTACAGCTCAAAGAGGCAAAAGTGACTGTTTTTACTAAACTTTGCTTTGAAGGGGGAATTGCCATCTTCCTGTTGATTTTTGCTGAAGGATGTCAATTTATGAAATCTAGGTCTAAGTCAGTCCTACATAGAGGTTTTTGTTTCATGTCTCTACGACATTCCTACCGGAAGTTACAAGCAGTTTTGTCTGTGTTTTTTCCTAGGGGCCGCTCGCTAGAGCGCAATTTTGAGGTTTGGAGTTTGGTTTTTTGATTAGATGGCAATTTTCGCCAGTCCTGATGTGTGTGTCAAATATGGGGAGTTTTGAAGCATGTTAAGGGGTCAAATTACAGCTCAAAGAGGCAGTGGTATAATAATAAAGAATAAAACGTTACAATAAGATTAAGATAACAATAGGGTCTTCTGTCCCAAAGGGACATTGCGGTCCCTAATTAGCTAACCTCAATGAACCCAAAAATAGCTTAAAATAAGTATATTCTCACTAATAACAAGTGCACTTTTCTTGGTAGGAAAAAAATTTGAGACCGTTTTGCTCAATATGTTGAACATTATTCTTAAATGAAGTAAATGGTAGTGCCATTATCTTGACATAATGGTATGCGCTCGGCATCAGGATTTTTTTTTTCATGCTTGAAGTAAGAAATTACTTTAAAAAAGCAGTTTTATACGTGTGAGTGTTGATGACACAGCTTTGCAACAGTTGATATTCTAGTTTCAAGCATGTTTTACAAACCCCGTTTCCATATGAGTTGGGAAATTGTGTTAGATGTAAATATAAACGGAATACAATGATTTGCAATTAATTATCATCCCATATTCAGTTGAATATGCTACAAAGACAACATATTTGATGTTCTAACTCATAAACATTTTTTTTTTGTTGCAAATAATCATTAACTTTAGAATTTGATGGCAGCAACACGTGACAAAGAAGTTGGGAAAGGTGGCAATAAATACTGATAAAGTTGAGGAATGCTCATCAAAGACTTATTTGGAACATCCCACAGGTGTGCAGGCTATTTGGGAACAGGTGGGTGCCATGATTGGGTATAAAAGTAGATTCCATGAAATGCTCAGTCATTCACAAACAAGGACGGGGCGAGGGTCACCACTTTGTCAACAAATGCCTGAGCAAATTGTTGAACAGTTTAAGAAAAACCTTTCTCAACCAGCTATTGCAAGGAATTTAGGGATTTCACATCTACGCTCCGTAATATCATCAAAGGGTTCAGAGAATCTGGAGAAATCACTGCACGTAAGCAGCTAAGCCTGTGACCTTCCATCCCTCAGGCTGTACTGCATCAACAAGCCACATCAGTGTGTAAAGGATATCACCACATGGGCTCAGGAACACTTCAGAAACCCACTGTCAGTAACTACAGTTGGTCGCTACATCTGTAAGTGCAAGTCAAAACTCTCCTATGCGAGGCGAAAACCGTTTATCAACAACACCCAGAAACGCCGTCGGCTCCGCTGGGCCTGAGCTCATCTAAGATGGACTGATACAAAGCGGGAAAGTGTTCTGTGGTGAAAAGGATTTGCAAATCATTGTATTCTGTTTATATTTACATCCAACACCATTTCCCAACTCGTATGGAAACGGGGTTTGTACTCAATATAGCTCATCAAATCTCAGCAACAAGCTGTAAAATCTCACTGAGATAATTTAGGACCAAAACCCTTAAAACAAGTAAAACACTCTTAACATCAAATCTGCTCAGTGAGAAGATTTATCTTACCAGACAGAAAATAAGCAAATATCAGCCTTATTTGAGATATTTCATCTTACTTAGATTTCACTTTTTGCCGTATAGAACCCACAGAAAATAGAAGGACGTGTGTTGTTGTCCCTCAAAGGGAATGTGAATGATGAGTAATGGAGGACGAGGGCATGACAGGAAACAGCGAGCAAGCAGTTATGGTAGGAAACAAGCCTGCAGAGTTACGTAAATCCCGCCCTGTAACTTCCATTAAACACAACAAAATAGGCGCCATTAAATAGCGGAAAGAGCGACTCCAACACATCCCAAACGCACTCTTCCCTTGTGTCTGAAAAGCCTTTTTTTTGGTGGAGTCAATGAAAAAGACTATTTACCCAAAAACCATTTTCATTCCATATCTACTCTCTGCTGACTTTTATTAATGAATTAACACACTTCTTTTTACTTAACCTCCTTCCCACCCCCAGTCTTGGCTTTTTTTTCCCCTCAGAAAAAAAGCTGTGTAAATGAAATTCATTGTTAGTGCATCTAAAGTGTTAGCGCATCTAAAGTGTTAGTGCATCTAAAGTGCTCTGAAGTCCTTCTTGGCTGTTGAGATTCTCTCTCATTGTCACATCCCACACTTCCATTCTTCTACCACGCTGTGTGATACAAAGGTAGTGCTGAATATGCATCAAGCTACACTATATTGTCAAAACTAGGGATGTCCGATAATTGTGTCCGATAATTGTGATAGTAGGCTAATATAGCTAATATAGACACTTCCATCATGTGTTGCCTTCATTATAACACTTATATAAGACTTTTAAAGTCATTTTGATAGTAGGCTAATATAGCTAATATAGACACTTACATCATGTGTTGCCTTCATTATAACACTTATATAAGACTTTTAAAGTCATTTTGATAGTAGGCTAATATAGACACTTACATCATGTGTTGCCTTTGTTATAACACTTATATAAGACTTTTAAAGTCATCGTGATAGTAGGCTAATATAGCTAATATAGACACTTACGTCACGTGTTGCCTTCATTATATCACTTATACACAGCTTTTAAAGTCATCGTGATAGTAGGCTAATACAGCTAATATAGACACTTACATCATGTGTTGCCTTCATTATAACACGTATATAAGACTTTTAAAGTAATTTTGATAGTAGGCTAATATAGCTAATATAGACACTTACATCATGTGTTGCCTTCATTATAACACTTATATAAGACGTTTAAAGTCATTTTGATAGTAGGCTAATCTAGCTAATATAGACACTTACATCATGTGTTGCCTTCATTATAACACTTATATAAGACTTTTAAAGTCATTTTGATAGTAGGCTAATATAGACACTTACATCATGTATTGCCTTCATTATAACACTTATATAAGACTTGTAAAGTCATTTTGATAGTAGGCTAATATAGCTAATATAGACACTTACATCATGTGTTGCCTTCATTATAACACTTATACAAGACTTTTAAAGTCATTGTGATAGTAGGCTAATATAGCTAATACAGACACTTACATCATGTGTTGCCTTCATTATAACACCTATTTAAGACTTTTTAAAGACATTTTGATAGTAGGCTAATATAGCTAATATAGACACTTACATCATGTGTTGCCTTCATTATAACACTTATATAAGACTTGTAAAGTCATTTTGATAGTAGGCTAATATAGCTAATATAGACACTTACATCATGTGTTGCCTTCATTATAACACTTATACAAGACTTTTAAAGTCATTGTGATAGTAGGCTAATATAGCTAATACAGACACTTACATCATGTGTTGCCTTCATTATAACACCTATTTAAGACTTTTTAAAGACATTTTGATAGTAGGCTAATATAGCTAATATAGACACTTACATCATGTGTTGCCTTCATTATAACACTTATATAAGACTTTTAAAGTCATTTTGATAGTAGGCTAATATAGCTAATATAGACACTTACATCATGTGTTGCCTTCATTATAACACTTATATAAGACTTTTTAAAGACATTTTGATAGTAGGCTAATATAGACACTTTCATCATGTGTTGCCTTCATTATAACACCTATTTAAGACTTTTTAAAGACATTTTGATAGTAGGCTAATATAGACACTTTCATCATGTGTTGCCTTCGTTATAACAGCAGCCCATCAGTCGATCAGTTAAAAATATCGGCCCTTGAGCCGATACAATGGGGACATCTCAGGCAGAAATGTTACTTTGTTACATTGTGTCTTGAACTAAACACAACACAACACACTTCAAGCTGTATGATGCAACTGTTTTGGGAAGTCTCTAAAATATAGAACAAAAATATCACCATGGAGATAAAAAAAAGAGAGAAAGAACCCTATGTGCCTTGCAGAAGCTTCTCCTCTTTGTGTGTCTTTGCAATAATGGAGCCCATTAACTGCTGATGGAGTCATGCTGGGCTCCAGTTCTTGCCGCCGCCTTCGGGAAGAGCAGCTACTGAGATGTGATGTGAGGGGAAATCCACATTCCGCAAAACTAGATGAAAATAAAAAACCGGGACATACTTTTTAGGCCTGTAGTCTGGGATGCTTCTGTCCAGGGAGATCCTGTCACTGAGCTGGGCGTTGTAGCCGTACTCTTCGTATTTCCCTTCGCCGTCGTGGCTGTCCTCCCCGAGAGAGGCGGCGACTCCTCCCTGACCAAGTCCTCCGGGACCCTCCACCAGCCCCATGGGCTTCGCCAAGCCTGCCCATGAAAAGAAACAAATACATAGCGGATCAGAGCCGGCAGATATAGGTGAGTGTAGAGGGCATGGAGGATGGCAGCTGATTGACATGTGACGGTTAGCGCAGAGAAGCGACAGTAGCATACGGCAAGGTCCCATCCGGAGGGGATGATTGGACTGTCAATGACAGAGCGGCGAGACGGCCGCATGGACAAGGACATGACCGTGTTTGGCAGAGAAGCTGAGAGCCAATGTGGATGGTTTAAAGCAGTGGTACCCAACCTTTTTGTAGCTGGGAACCGGTCAACACTTGAACATTTGTCCCACGGACCGGGGGGAGGGGGGGGGTTTCATAAAGAAATATAATCATGTGTGCTTACGGACTGTATCCCTGCAGACTGTATTGATCTATATTGATATATAATGTATATATTGTGTTTTTTATGTTGATTTAATAAATTATTATTATTATTATTTTTTTTTTTTTTTTGACTGTATCCCTGCAGACTGTATTGATCTATATTGATATATAATGTATATATTGTCTTTTTTATGTTGATTTAATAAATTATTTTATTTTAATTATTTATTTATTTATTTTTTTGACTGTATCCCTGCAGACTGTATTGATCTATATTGATATATAATGTATATATTGTGTTTTTTATGTTGATTTAATCAATTATTTTTATTTTTATTTTATCTTTTTTATTTTTTTTGACTGTATCCCTGCAGACTGTATTGATCTATATTGATATATAATGTATATATTGTGTTTTTTATGTTGATTTAATCAATTATTTTTATTTTTATTTTATCTTTTTTATTTTTTTTTACTGTATCCCTGCAGACTGTATTGATCTATATTGACATATAATGTATATATTGTGTTTTTTATTTTGATTAAATAAATTATTTTATTTTATTTATTTATTTATTTATTTTTTTGACTGTATCCCTGCAGACTGTATTGATCTATATTGATATATAATGTATATATTGTCTTTTTTATGTTGATTTAATAAATTATCTTATTTTATTTTTTTATTTTTTTTGACTGTATCCCTGCAGACTGTATTGATCTATATTGATATATAATGTATATATTGTGTTTTTTATGTTGATTTAATCAATTATTTTTATTTTTATTTTTTTTTTATTTATTTTTTTTTACTGTATCCCTGCAGACTGTATTGATCTATATCAGGGGTCACCAACGCGGTGCCCGCGGGCACCAGGTAGCCCGTAAGGACCAGATGAGTAGCCCGCTGGCCTGTTCTAAAAATAGCTCAAATAGCAGCACTTACCAGTGAGCTGCATCTATTTTTTAAATTTTATTTATTTACTAGCAAGCTGGTCTCGCTTTGCCCGACATTTTTACATCTAAGAGAGACAAAACTCAAATAGAATTTGAAAATCCAAGAAAATATTTTAAAGACTTGGTTTAAGTCATTATTTTTTTTACTTTGCTTCTTATAACTTTCAGAAAGACAATTTTAGAGAAAAAATACAACCTTAAAAATGATTTTAGGATTTTTAAACACATATACCTTTTTACCTTTTAAATTCCTTCCTCTTCTTTCCTGACAATTTAAATCAATGTTCAGGTAAATGTATTGTTTTTATTGTAAAGAATAATAAATACATTTTAATTTAATTCTTCATTTTAGCTTCTGTTTTTTCAACGAAGAATATTTGTGAAATATTTCTTCAAACTTATTATGATTGAAATTAAAAAAAAAATTCTGGCATATCTAGAAAATCTGTAGAATCACATTTAAATCTTATTTCAAAGTCTTTTGAATTTCTTTTAACATTTTTGTTCTGGAAAATCTAAATGAAATAATGATTCTGGCATATCTAGAAAATCTGTAGAATCACATTTAAATCTTATTTCAAAGTCTTTTGAATTTCTTTTAACATTTTTGTTCTGGAAAATCTAAATGAAATAATGATTTGTCTTTGTTAGAAATATAGCTTTGTCCAATTTGTTATATGTTCTAAAAAAGTGTAGAATGGATTTTAACCTTTTTAAAACATGTCATCAAAATTCTAAAAGTAATCATAATCAGGAAAAATTATTAATGATGTTCCATAATTATTTTTTTTAATTAAAAAAAAAAAAAAGATTCAAATTAGCTAGTTTTTCTCTTCTTTTTTTCGGTTGAATTTTGAATTTTAAAGAGTCGAAATTGAAGATAAACTATGTTTCAAAATTAATTGTCATTTTTTTCGTGTTTTCTCCTCTTTTAAACCGTTCAATTAAGTGTAAATATCATTAATTATTAATAAAAACATAGAGTTAAAGGAAAATGGAGCAAATTGGCTATTTCTGGCAATTTATTTAAGTGTGTATCAAACTGGTAGCCCTTCGCATTAATCACTAGCCAAGAAGTAGCTCTTGCTTTCAAAAAGGTTGGTGACCCCTGATCTATATTGATATATAATGTATATATTGTGTTTTTTTATGTTGATTTAATAAATTATTTTATTTTATTTATTTATTTATTTATTTTTTTGACTGTATCCCTGCAGACTGTATTGATCTATATTGATATATAATGTATATATTGTGTTTTTTATGTTGATTTAATCAATTATTTTTATTTTTATTTTATCGTTTTTATTTTTTTTGACTGTATCCCTGCAGACTGTATTGATCTGTATTGATATATAATGTATTTATTGTGTTTTTTATGTTGATTTAATAAATTAATTTATTTTATTAATTAATGTATTTATTTTTTTGACTGTATCCCTGCAGACTGTATTGATCTATATTGATATATAATGTATATATTGTGTTTTTTATGTTGATTTAATAAATTATTTTTATATTTATTTTATTTTTTTAATTTTGTTTTACTGTATCCCTGCAGACTGTATTGATCTATATTGATATATAATGTATATATTGTGTTTTTATGTTGATTTAATAGATTATTTTATTTTATTTATTTATTTATTTATTTTTTTACTGTATCCCTGCAGACTGTATTGATCTATATTGATATATAATGTATATATTGTGTTTTTTATGTTGATTTAATAAATTATTTTATTTTATTTATTTATTTATTTATTTATTTGACTGTATCCCTGCAGACTGTATTGATCTATATTGATATATAATGTATATATTGTGTTTTTTATGTTGATTTAATCAATTATTTTTATTTTTATTTTATTTTTTTTATTTTTTTTGACTGTATCCCTGCAGACTGTATTGATCTATATCAGGGGTCACCAACGCGGTGCCCGCGGGCACCAGGTCGCCCGTAAGGACCAGATGAGTAGCCCGCTGGCCTGTTCTAAAAATAGCTCAAATAGCAGCACTTACCAGTGAGCTGCCTCTATTTTTTAAATTTTATTTATTTACTAGCAAGCTGGTCTCGCTTTGCCCGACATTTTTACTTCTAAGAGAGACAAAACTCAAATAGAATTTGAAAATCCAAGAAAATATTTTAAAGACTTGGTTTAAGTCATTATTTTTTTTACTTTGCTTCTTATAACTTTCAGAAAGACAATTTTAGAGAAAAAATACAACCTTAAAAATGATTTTAGGATTTTTAAACACATATACCTTTTTACCTTTTAAATTCCTTCCTCTTCTTTCCTGACAATTTAAATCAATGTTCAGGTAAATGTATTGTTTTTATTGTAAAGAATAATAAATACATTTTAATTTAATTCTTCATTTTAGCTTCTGTTTTTTCAACGAAGAATATTTGTGAAATATTTCTTCAAACTTATTATGATTAAAATTCAAAAAAAAAATTCTGGCAAATCTAGAAAATCTGTAGAATCACATTTAAATCTTATTTCAAAGCCTTTTGAATTTCTTTTAACATTTTTGTTCTGGAAAATCTAAATGAAATAATGATTTGTCTTTGTTAGAAATATAGCTTGGTCCAATATGTTATATATTCTAAAAAAGTGTAGAATGGATTTTAACCTTTTTAAAACATGTCATCAAAATTCTAAAAGTAATCATAATCAGGAAAAATTACTAATGATGTTCCATAATTATTTTTTTTAATTAAAAAAAAAAAAAGATTCAAATTAGCTAGTTTTTCTCTTCTTTTTTTCGGTTGAATTTTGAATTTTAAAGAGTCGAAATTGAAGATAAACTATGTTTCAAAATTAATTGTCATTTTTTTCGTGTTAAACCGTTCAATTAAGTGTAAATATCATTAATTATTAATAAAAACATAGAGTTAAAGGTAAATTGAGCAAATTGGCTATTTCTGGCAATTTATTTAAGTGTGTATCAAACTGGTAGCCCTTCGCATTAATCAGTACCCAAGAAGTAGCTCTTGGTTTCAAAAAGGTTGGTGACCCCTGATCTATATTGATATATAATGTATTTATTGTGTTTTTTATGTTGATTTAATAAATAATTTTATTTTATTTATTTATTTTATTTTTTTTGACTGTATCCCTGCAGACTGTATTGATCTATATTGATATATAATGTATATATTGTGTTTTTTATGTTGATTTAATAAATTATTTTTATATTTATTTTTATTTTTTAATTTTTTTTTTACTGTATCCCTGCAGACTGTATTGATCTGTATTGATATATAATGTATATATTGTGTTTTTTATGTTGATTTAATAAATTATTTTATTTTATTTATTTTTTATTTTTTTGACTGTATCCCTGCAGACTGTATTGATCTATATTGATATATAATGTATATATTGTGTTTTTTATGTTGATTTAATAAATTATTGTATTTTATTTTTATTTTATTTTTTTTTGACTGTATCCCTGCAGACTGTATTGATCTATATTGATATATAATGTATATATTGTGTTTTTTATGTTGATTTAATAAATTATTATTATTTTTTTTTATTTATTTATTTTTTTTGACTGTATCCCTGCAGACTGTATTGATCTGTATTGATATATAATGTATATATTGTGTTTTTTATGTTGATTTAATAAATTATTTTATCTTATTTATTTATTTATTTATTTTTTTGACTGTATCCCTGCAGACTGTATTGATCTATATTGATATATAATGTATATATTGTGTTTTTTATGTTGATTTAATAAATTATTTTATTTTATTTATTTATTTATTATTATTTTTTGACTGTATCCCTGCAGACTGTATTGATCTGTATTGATATATAATGTATATATTGTGTTTTTTATGTTGATTTAATAAATTATTTTATTTTATTTTATTTTATTTATTTTTTTTTGACTGTATCCCTGCAGACTGTATTGATCTATATTGATATATAATGTATATATTGTGTTTGTTATGTTGATTTAATAAATTATTAATATTTATTTATTATTTTTTTTATTTTTTTTATTTTTTGTGCGGCCCGGTACCAATCGGTCTGCGGACCGGTACCGGTGGTTGAGGACCAGTGGTTTAAAGCACACTAGTGTGCCGTGAGATACAGTCTGGTGTGCCGTGGGAGATTATGTAATTTCTCCTAATTGGGTTAAAAAAAATGTTTTGCAAACCAGTAATTATAATTTGCAAATAATGTGCCGTTGTTGAGTGTCGGTGCTGTCTAGAGCTCGGCAGAGTAACCGTGTAAGATCAGTAGGTGGCAGCAGGTAAGCTAATTGCTCTGTAGATGTCGGGAACATGGTTTGTGGTGATCACAATATGCAGACGACAGCAGGTAAAAAGGTATCTAATGCTTAAACCAAAAATAACAAAAGGCGAGTGTCAGGTTCAAACACTGATGACATCTATTAAACAAGACAAGAGGCAAAGAATTAAACAGAGACAGAATTCAATTTGGACTCAATTGAGGAGCCACGCCTGGACACACTGTATACCCTTGTACAGTATCTCCAGCACGCTCTGACGAAAAAGGTTTACGTCTCCTCCTTTATTTAGATATTCAGTGTTTACACAACAACACATGTCCCAACAGGAATATGTAAACAGCTCTTGTTTTTGGTCACATTGAAGACAAAAGAAGAAGATGCCTCGGGCTTGGGCTCGTCCTGGATTTGGCTTGAGCAGGTCTTCGATGACGATAGATAACCCCCCCCCACCCCCGTCTCCTCTCATCGTACACAGTGGAATTTTCCAAGCCTTTGACTTGGTGCAACAAAGACAGCTCTCATCTGTTCACTGGAATTGATTGATTGATTGAGACTTTTATTAGTAGGTTGCACAGTGAAGTACATATTCCGTACAATTGACCACTAAATGGTAACACCCGAATAAGTTTTTCAACTTGTTTAAGTCGGGGTCCACTTAAATTGATTCATGATACAGATATATAATAAGAACTCAGAACGGAAAGTTTTTTGATAATTTACATACAATTTTTCTGACAGCGAGTGCCGCTTAGAAAAAGGCATTGAAGCTTAGGGAAGGCTACACAAAACCAAACTAAAACTGCACCGGCTGCAAAGTAAACAAAAACAGAATGCTGGACGACAGCAAAGACTTGCAGCGTGTGGAGCAGACGGCGTCCACAAAGTACATCCGTACATGACAATCAACAATGTCCACACAAAGAAGGAGAAAAACAACTTAAATGGTCTTGATTGCTAAAACAAAGTAGACAACAGAATAAATCTGCGCCCAAGACCCAACGTCCAGGTCGATGATTTTATGTTATCCTGAAGAATTTTGAGGTAATCCTCATTTTTCATTGTCCCATTTACTCTCTGTAAAGCAGCACTTCCATTGGCAGCAAAACAGGCCCAGAGCATAATACTACCACCACCATACTTGACGGTAGGTGTGATGTTCCTGGGATTAAAGGCCTCACCTTTTCTCCTCCAAACATATTGCTGGGTATTGTGGCCAAACAGCTCTATTCTTGTTTCATCTGACCACAGAACTTTCCTCCAGAAGGTCTTATCTTTGTCCATGTGATGTCAATCTCCATGTTTTTTGTGACCAACAAGTATGTGCTCCAATCAGTCTATCACAAAAAAAATATAGGTTGTAGAAATGATTAGCAGTGTTGTGCTATCAAGACTGCAAGTTTTAATACACATGAAGGTTTAGTAGATCATGTTTAGTTTCCACAGCACCCCGGGTTTGGGATGATATTAGGGATACATCGGTACAAAAACAAGCTAATCAATCATATTGTTCTCAGTGTTATCTGCCGATAATGGTATCGGTTAAGGTATTGCGGTGGTGCACAGAGCAACGACCTTAATTGCTTGCTTAGTTTGTCCAGAGTGTTTTTTTTTTTTTTTTAAGCTTCAGATTGTAAGTAAAGCTACGAGCAATGGAAGACCGGGCTTTCTGCTCCGCCGCTCCCAGTCTGTGGAACGCTCTACCTGACCACCTGAGGGCACCGCAGACTGTGGATGCTTTTAAAAAAAGGCTTAAAACCCCCCTTTTAAAAAAAAAAAAAAAAAAGCCTTTTTATAGATATATGCATACTAGTTTTAGCTATTTGGCTGTTGTAGTTTTTATTTTTATTTATTTTGTATTATATTTTTATTTTTTTAATACACTGTAGCACTTTGAGTTTGTTTACTCAATGTAAAGTGCTTTTTACAAATAAAATCTATTATTATTATTGTAAATATGCAATTTTGAAGGACTGTAAAGTGCTTGTTGTGCGAAGAGGGAGTGAGGCTTCTTTCTTTAATAATGCTAATCTAATATTTACACAGTCACACAGCGTTTACACCACAACATAGCCAGCTATACCCAGTTTATAATATCACTGATTCTGTAAGTCCTGAGTTACATACTTTGCATTTTACTTTGTCCTATAATGGATGTTTGTGCCTCCGTCATTCGTATGGACACGAAATACGACTGCATCATGCATGATAAGATTATAAGAAACTGCTTAACTCTCAGCTGTGCTTTTACTTTTATGAATTCAATGATCCTCTCACACATATCTTATGGCTTAACTCCATGGTCCCTGGCACACCAGTCATCAATCAAGACCATTGAGTGTCTTTATAACCGCGCCTTGAAAGTCCTAGACAAGAAGACTATACCATATCATCATTGCCAAATTTTTACCAAATACAATATTTTAAGTTTTGCCAATTTTATTTCGTCAAACACAGTCAAACTGGTTTTTAAATGCTTGGATAACTCTGCTCACCAATTGCTCTGCAAGGCAATTACAAGACTGCAAAGTGGTACCAGATCTACCACCCGAGCAACGTCAAAAGGCAACTGTTGCGTTCCATTCCGTAAAACATCTTTTTGCCCAGACTGCCTTTTCAATAAAAGGAGCACAACTATGGAACCCTCTACCTGACACTTTGAAATGTATACCTGCACTTGTCACTCTCAAAAAACCAACAAAATTGTGGCTAGTTGAGCAACAATCGTGTTCCCATGTTTAGTTTTTACAAATTCTTACTAATTGTTTTTTATCTAGTCTGCGTTATTATTAGTATTATTATTATTGGCTTTTATCTAGTTTGCACTTTGTCTGTATTATTACTATTAATTATTACTACTACTATTATTAGCCCCATAATACACCTGCTGTGAACCTGTTTTTATGTTTTTATATTTTATTTATTTATTTTTTATCGTGTTCTGTTTGTGTTGTGTTGTGTTTGCTCGGTTCTCGTATTATTTTTAACCTGCCCATTGTACAGTACTTTGGCTACCCCTGTGGTAAATTTTAAATGGGCTTTATAAATTAAGTTGATTTGATTTGATTTGATTACTATTATTATTACTACCTGACACTTTGAAATGTATACCTGCACTTGTCACTTTCAAAAAGCCAACAAAATTGTGGCTAGTTGAGCAACAATCGGGTTCCCATGTTTAGTTTTTACAAATACTTACTAATTGTTTTTTATTTAGTCTGCGTTATTAATATTATTATTATTATTGGCTTTTATCTAGTTTGCACTTTGTATTATTACTATTAATTATTACTACTACTATTATTACTATTATTACTACCTGACACTTTGAAATGTATACCTGCACTTGTCACTTTCAAAAAACCAACAAAATTGTGGCTAGTTGAGCAACAATCGTGTTCCCATGTTTAGTTTTTACAAATTCTTACTAATTGTTTTTTATCTAGTCTGCGTTATTATCATTATTATTATTATTATTATTGGCTTTTATCTAGTTTGCACTTTGTCTGTATTATTACTATTAATTATTACTACTACTATTATTACTATTATTATTACTACCTGACACTTTGAAATGTATACCTGCACTTGTCACTTTCAAAAAAAACAACAACATTGTGGCTAGTTGAGCAACAATCGTGTTCCCATGTTTAGTTTTTACAAATTCTTACTAATTGTTTTTTATCTAGTCTGCGTTGTTATTATTATTATTATTATTGGCTTTTATCTAGTTTGCACTTTGTCTGTATTATTACTATCAATTATTACTACTACTATTATTACTTTTATTATTACTACCTGACACTTTGAAATGTATACTTGCACTTGTCACTTTAAAAAAAAAAAAAAAATTGTGGCTAGTTGAGCAACAATCGTGTTCCCATGTTTAGTTTTTACAAATACTTACTAATTGTTTTTTATTTAGTCTGCGTTATTATTATTATTATTATTATTGGCTTTTATCTAGTTTGCACTTTGTATTATTACTATTAATTATTACTACTACTATTATTACTATTATTATTACTACCTGACACTTTGAAATGTATACCTGCACTTGTTACTTTACAAAAACCAACAAAAGTGTGGGTAGTTGAGCAACAATCGTGTTCTAATGTTTAGTTTTTACAAATTCTTACTAATTGTTTTTTATCTAGTCTGCGTTATTATCATTATTATTATTATTATTATTATTGGCTTTTATCTAGTTTGCACTTTGTCTGTATTATTACTATTAATTATTACTGCTACTATTATTACTATTATTATTACTACCTGACACTTTGAAATGTATACCTGCACTTGTCACTTTCAAAAAACCAACAAAATTGTGGCTAGTTGAGCAACAATCATGTTCCCATGTTTAGTTTTTACAAATTCTTACTAATTGTTTTTTATCTAGTCTGCGTTATTATTATTATTATTATTGGCTTTTATCTAGTTTGCACTTCGTCTGTATTATTACTATTATCATTGTTATCGACTCATCTTTTATTTTCCTATTTTAATGATGTTGGATCTGTGTTGTTGTTGTTGTTGTTGGGGACAAGTGTTGTTGTCAGGTTCAAACACTGATGACATCTATTAAACAAGACAATAGGCAAAGAATTAAACAGAGACATAATTCAATTTGGACTCAATATTGAGGAGAGTCGTCTGTACGCTGTACCCTTGCACAGTATCTCAGCACGCTCTGCCAAAAGATTGCACGCCTCCTTCTTTTATTTCGGACCCTCCCCGACCACATGGCCACCGCTGTTTCCAAAGGACAAAGGTTTGTATAATAGTTCAAAAAGAGGTTCATAAAATAGTTCAAAAAGAGGTCCATAAAATTGTTCAAAAAGAGTTCAATAAAATAGTTCAAAAAGAGTTCCATAAAATACTTCAAAAAGAGGTCGTCTGGAAATTGGGCAGATCCTGCCATCTCTCTGCTTTGAAGTCCTTGGGTTAAAACAATATATTCCTGTTGATTACCACACATGAGAGAAAACAGAAAACCCTTCATGTGGCTCTCCCCCTTACACAGTGGAGTTTTACGAGCCGTCTTCTTGGTAGGTTTCAAAGACGGCTTTTGTCTTCTCACCGGGCCCTCAAATGTAACACAAAGTTTTTGTGATCATTTAGAAACAATTATTCTAACAGTTGTAAATTAGCTTAGGCTACAAACATTATGATGCATACATTGGATAACTGTTTCTGTATCTGTCCGGTTGCGTACGACCAGCTCTTCCTCCAATTGGGAATTCAAATTGCTAGTCTCTCCCAGGTTCTTTCGCTGGCACATAAGCTGAAGTTTAAATTGATCACCAGGCAGTAGTTGGTATTTTCTGGTTTGTTCTCAAAGCTTTGAAAACAAACGTGAGACCAATCCAGTACAGAAGCGTTCACTAGCGCGGCTAAGATCGATCCCCCCCCCCCAAACCCACGGAAGTGCTGTGTTCTTCCCTCTGTCCCTCGCTCCCACTCCCCTTGTTATGGCTACTCCCTTAGTTATCTCTAGTCCCTGCATACCAAACTATCAAGGCCGACACACAGTACTTGCAGACCAAAAGAGCACAATTGGAAGAACACAGCTGTTTGGTAATATGACTATAAAAATAAAGAAGTAACACTTAAAGATGGATATATGAAAAAATCTGCTTCCGTCAGTCCCTATTTCAAATAAACCTTTATATATGGACTGAAACATTGCAAATGAAGTATGCAAAGGGAATTACCTAACAACAATGCCTTTAAGCTCGAACTCTCATAGAGTGTTGATGCTGTTGTGGATTTAGGCTTAAACCTTTAATCCATCACCAGATGTTGGTTGCATTGTTGCCCTAATGGAACGGTGATCATAAATCACTGCAGACTCCACAATGAAGAGGCAGTGCGGAGCACCAGAAACTCAATACAGCTTGGGGCACGCAGGTCCCTAAAAACCACAAAGAGACGTCGGCCGTTCCCTGCAACGCATTAGCCGTCCTTCGCCTGACAGAATTAATTATGGGATTTTATATGTCAAACCTAAAATACCTCTCTGCTCCCATTAAGGTGACTCATCACCACAATAACTTTGAAGAGACGTCACTTTGATGCTGTGACATTTTCTAAAGGGGATAGGGAATAGGACATTTAGTGCCCTAGTGCAGTGTTTTTCAACCTTTTTTAAGCCAAGGCACATTTTTTGCGTTGAAAAAATACAGAGGCACACCACCAGCAGAAATCATTAATAAAGGAAACTCAGGTGACAGTAAAAAGTCGTTGTCGCAATTATTGGATATGACTTTGAACCATAACCAAGAATGCATCACTATAGCTCTTGTCTACTACCCTGTGACTTATTTGGAGTTTTTTGCTGGTTTCCTGTGTGTAGTTTTTTAGTTCTTGTCTTGCGCTCCTATTTTGGTGGCTTTTTCTCTGTTTTTGGTATTTTCCTGAAGCATGTTCATGTCTTCCTTTGAGCGATATTTTCCCGCATCTACTTTGTTTTAGCAATCAAGAATAGTTCAGTTGTTTTTATCCTTCTTTGTGGGGACATTGTTGATTGTCATGTCATGTTCGGATGTACATTGTGGACGCCGTCTTTGCTCCACAGTAAGTCTTTGCTGTCGTCCAGCATTCTGTTTTTGTTTACCGCAATTTTCGGAGTATAACTCGCTCCGGAGTATAAGTCGCACCGGCCGAAAATGCATAATAAAGAAGGAAAAAAACATATATAAGTCGCACTGGAGTATAAGTCGCATTTTTGGGGGAAAGTATTTGATAAAAGCCAACACCAAGAATAGACATTTGAAAGGCAATTTAAAATAAATAAAGAATAGTGAACAACAGGCTGAATAAGTGTACGTTATATAACGGCCGGGTTAACTTATAAATAACCAACTGAGAAGGTGCCTGGTATGTTAACGTAACATATTATGGTAAGAGTCATTCAAATAACTATAACATATACAACATGCTATACGTTTACCAAACCATCTGTCACTCCTAATCGCTAAATCCCATGAAATCTTATACGTCTAGTCTCTTACGTGAATGAGATCAATAATATTATTTGATATTTGACGCTAATGTGTTAATAATTTCACACATAAGTCGCTCCTGAGTATAAGTCGCACCCCCGGGCAAACTATGAAACAAACTGCGACTTATAGTCCGAAAAATACAGTACTTTGTAGCCAGTTCAGTTTTAGTTTCGTTCTGCATAGCCTTCCCTAAGCTTCAATGCCTTTTCTTAGGGGCACTCACCTTTTGTATATTTTTGGTTTAAGCATCAGTTACCTTTTTACCTGCTTGCTGCCTCCCGCTGTTTCAGACATCTACAAAGCAATTAGCTACTTGCTGCCACCTACTGATATGGAAGAGTATTACACGGTTACTCTGCCGAGCTCTAGACAGTACAGACACTCAACAATAACAAATCATTTGCAGACTATAATTACTGCTTTGCAAAAAATATTTTTAAACCAAATAGGTGAAATTAGACTCTCTCCTCAAAGCAGAGAGATGGCAGGATCTGCCCAATTTCCAGACGACTTCTTTTTGAAGTATTTTACGAACTCTTTTTGAACTATTTTATGGACCTCTTTTTGAAGTATTTTACCAACTCTTTTTGAACTATTTTATGGAACTCTTTTTGAACTATTTTATGGACCTCTTTTTGAACTATTTTATGGACCTCTTTTTGAACTATCATACGAACCTTTGTCCTTTGAAAACAGCGGTGGCCATGTGGTCGGGGAGGGTCCAAAATAAAAGAAGGAAGCATGCAATCTTTTGGCAGAGTGTGCTGAGATACTGTTCAAAGGTACAGTGTACAGACGACTCTCCTCAATATTGAGTCCAAATTGAATTATGTCTCTGTTTAATTCTTTGACTCTTGTCTTGTTTAATAGATGTCATCAGTGTTTGAACCTGACGGCACACCAGACGTTATCTCACGGCACACTAGTGGTTGAAAAACACTGCCCTAGTACGATCCCTTACTTCTAAACTCTCGCTCTCTTTACTAAAACATTATATGATGAAAAAGAATGCCACACCTCTCCCTTTACTATTATTCTGTTGTATATATTCTTGACAATTAGCATCCTCTGCAGTGGATATTGTTTTTTTGTCTATGTATTTATTGAAAAAATATCCCTGTCCATAGCCCTGTGCTGCTTTCAGGGGCCTACCAAAAAAAAGCTAGTCAAAGATCTTGGGGTTCATCCGTCCAGTGACCCCACCTGGAACCACAACCACTCGTGCATCTCTACTTCCTCCGTGCTCTAATAGACACCATCCTTAGAAGTTTCTACAGATGTGTGGTGGAGAGTACCCTCAGCATCAGCAGTGCACAGCTGAAAAGAGGGCTCATCACCCATGATCCCACCCACCCAGCATCACCCTCTCTTTGACCCGCTCCCCTCAAGCAGGAGTTCGCAGAGCATCCTGAGTAGGACCAGCAGACTGAGCAACGGCTTTTTTGTTCTGGAAGCTGCTACCCTGCGGGACTTTGATGGTGCTTTGTAGCAATAGATACCAATCTTGACTTGTTAGAATAATTATGTGTAAGTAATATCACACAACTCTTATGCTTAAAGGCCGTTGCTATAGTTATTACCAATAGTGCTGAAGTTGTACTTTTCTATCTGCGCAAAGGGACAACTTGCAATCCGAGATTACGAGACGTCTCGTGTCAGTGTTTGTGTCCAGAACGTCGAGTACCGTGACGCAGACAAAGCAGAGACAGGGCGATATCACGAGTGTCAGCACGTTTCCATTTCTGAATAATCATGTATTGTGTCTAACTGGGGCTGCTGAAATGACCCCCCCCTTCCTTCAGAAGCAGCCTCAGTGATGTAACCAGGGACCTCCCAAATAAATAGAGGAGCACGTGGGTCTGGACCTTAGAGCGGGGTGGGAGATTGTAACTGAGTGCGCAGCCCCAAACGTCTCTCCTCATTGAGCCAAATTGAACTCTGCCTCTGCATGATTCCTTGCTTCTTGTCTGTTTAATAGATGTCATCAGTGTTTCATTACAGGATGAGTGCCATTCCCCGATCCCTCCATTTTTAGCATGTTGTATTTAAACGCATGTTGGGTCATTTGTTTAAAACTTGGTAACAAATGAATCTAATAAGTCGTCGTAGTGTATTTTGAAGTGACATTTGCTAGCGAGCACCCCGGTTGGAGTCTCTTTACTCATCTTTGCAGTGACGTATGCATTGGCCTGATCATTGACCGTATAATAACGCACACCTTTCAGGTAACTATCCACAGTTAAAAAAAAATGAGCATGTACAGTCAAAATGAATTGTGTGATTAATCTGCATATATTTGTGTGTCCATTAAGTCAAAAGACATCAGTGCCTCACCTGGCTTGAACCTCATCGTACTTTTCACTGGCAACAAGGTCATGTTTTGCATTCCACCCCCCCCCACCCCCCCCACCCCCCCATGCTCTGCCCCTCTACAACGGTGGGTGGAAGTGTTTTTGTGTAAACTAGCAGAATAATGTTGGACAACCATCATGTGGTTCAACAAAATTGAACTGGCTTTATTTTCCATAACAACAGATGGACACGCACGTGCACTCAAGCACACACACACGCACGCACACACACACACACACACACACACACACTAGAAACAGCACGGATGCACCATCCACATTTTGCACGGCCGTAAACCATAATTGAGCTGAAGGGAAAATGGGCTTCTCCCATGAGAGGGATTCAACAACTCCTGCATGAGTCAGTCAGAGTGGTGGCATTTGGACAATTATGGGTGGGACTCGTGTCATGGTGCAACTTCCTGGCATTGCAGCCATGTCAGGAAACAACACAGATACCCTCCACAGCCCGGAGGCTTGCGAGGGAGGACCACGTATCTGCACAAAACTTAGACGCGGAACATTGCACGCTACCTTTTGTTTTTTGTTGGCTGTGGGTTTTTTTTGGCTACCTTTTTTTTCAGTATCTGATTGAGAGACAATTCATTACAGGATGAGTGCTACAAGAGATGAAAAATGACATATTCTAAATCAGGGGTCACCAACCTTTTTGAAAGCAAGAGCTACTTCTTGGGTACTGATTAATGCGAAGGGCTACCAGTTTGATACACACTTAAATAAATTGCCAGAAATAGCCAATTTGCTCAATTTACCTTTAACTCTATGCTTTTATTAATAATTAATGATATTTACACTTAATTAATCGGTTTAAAAGAGGAGAAAACACGAAAAAAATGACAATTAATTTTGAAACACAGTTTATCTTCAATTTCGACTCTTTAAAATTCAAAATTCAACCGAAAAAAAGAAGAGAAAAACTAACTAATTTGAATCTTTTTGAAAAAATTAAAAAAATAATTTATGGAACATCATTAGTAATTTTTCCTGATTAAGATTAATTTTAGAATTTTGATGACATGTTTTAAAAAGGTTAAAATCCAATCTACACTTTGTTAGAATATATAACAAATTGAACCAAGCTATATTTCTAACAAAGACAAATCATTATTTCTTCTAGATTTTGCAGAACAAAAATTTTAAAAGAAATTCAAAAGACTTTGAAATAAGATTTAAATTTGATTCTACAGATTTTCTAAATTTGCCAGAATATTTTTTTTGAATTTTAATCATAATAAGTTTGAAGAAATATTTCACAAATATTCTTTGTCGAAAAAACAGAAGCTAAAATGAATAATTAAATCAAAATGTATTTATTATTCTTTACAATAAAAACAATACATTTACCTGAACATTGATTTAAATTGTCAGGAAAGAAGAGGAAGGAATTTAAAAGGTAAATAGGTATATGTGTTTAAAAATGCTAAAATCATTTTTAAGGTTGTATTTTTTCTCTAAAATTGTCTTTCTAAAAGTTATAATAAGCAAAGTAAAAAAATTAATGAATTTATTTAAACAAGTGAAGACCAAGTCTTTAAAATGTTTTCTTGGATTTTCAAATTCTATTTGAGTTTTGTCTCTTAGAATTAAAAATGTCGGGCAAAGCGAGACCAGCTTGCTAGTAAATAAATACAATTTAAAAAATAGAGGCAGCTCACTGGTAAGTGCTGCTTTTTGAGCTATTTTTAGAACAGGCCAGCGGGCTACTCATCTGGTCCTTACGGGCTACCTGGTGCCCGCGGGCACCACGTTGGTGACCCCTGTTCTAAATGATCAAGACAGTAGTCAGTTTAGCTTTACAATACACCCGATACATATTTAATTATGTTGCAGGAAATGTCAGGGTGTTTTTTCTATCTGGCAACATATATTCATATATCTAAGTATGTCCACTGATGCATGGACACATCTCTATTTAAGCTCCAGAAAAAGGCAATTAGAATAATACATTATGCCCCATATAGAGCACATACCA